>NW_018405926.1:751566-836044 GCF_002113885.1 Mizuhopecten yessoensis
ATGGTTCTTGCTAGTCAGACGACCCGGCGCTGATACCGGAGGACTTCAATGCAGGCTAGTATCCTTATCAAACTAATGGTTCTTGTTAGTCAGACGACCCGGCGCTGATACCGGAGGACTTCAATGCAGGCTAGTATCCTTATCGAACTGATGGTTCTTGTTAGTCAGACAGAGCAGAGGCAGAGTCTTCGCTACATAAAGTTGAATATCGCCCTCATTACCGATAGGCATGCAATAAACGTATGGTTACTGAAACACAATCATTTTGTGGAAAATATTTTCTCTTTACATGTTGTTTTGTTTAATATTCCTACCCCCATACATCAAATCAAATTTCCTGTAATGCATGCATCGCACGACACTGTCAACAATAATAATAATAATAATTTATGGTAATAATCCGAGGTTTTTATATACCGCCGTATCACAACCTAGTTCGTAGGTCGTCTCAAAGCGGTTCACAAATTATCATCCGTGGTTATAGAGCCTTTGCAACCAGCCAATATATTTCTCAACTCCCTGGGGAGCATACAGCCGGTGCTGCAATTTCGGCGCTCACAGCTAGCACTCAACAATTCTACCACTGCCCAACCACGTACTCATTTACAGCTGAGTAGACTGAAACAAGCGGAGTAAAGTATCTTGCTCAAAGATACAACACAGTGCCGTGCCGTGACTCGAACTCGCAACCCTTCGGTCACGAGCCCGGCGTCCTACTACTAGACATATGTGCCTCCATAACAAGTCTAGTGTAGACAGCGAAAGAGGTGATTGGTAATCAGTCTCTCGAAATTCTTCCAAGTCATTGACTGATCATTGCTGTAGTATTGGAACAAGAACTGGTCCTGAGCACAAAATCTCATTTTGAGCATGGTTTCATTAATACGAGCCAAGGACTCACAGGTGTCACTATTGTATGTAAAGCTGTATTTATGTATTTAGGTCTCATCTTATTTAATATAACATACTGTGGAAACGCTTATTTTCGTGTTTTTTTTTTTAAATACGTTATTTTGTGGGTAGTTTTCATCCACGAATTTAAAGGTTCACGAATAATTACAAGCCTGATGTATAACAATTGTCCATTTGAGTGGGGACTCGTAATCTATGAATTCATATTTACTATGATATGGTGTTTTGTTAGCAAACCACGCAATTTAGACCCCACTTAGATGTATAATTTCACAGAATATAAATACACATATCAACACTTAAAATGCTCACACGTTAAAAAAAATGCATTATCAGTAAATTACAACGAGTGGCTATTTTCTAGCATTATATATACAAATATACCTGTACATGTTTATGTAAAACATATACAACTATGTCACTATCACAACAGTTTAATTTCCCCATATAAGTAACACGCACATATATTTACTTATCAATGAAGTCATGCATTTGTTCTTTATTTAAACAGATAGATAATATCACATATCAATATGCTTCTAATAACGGAACTTAAAATTTTAAATCAAAATGGAATCCAAACGGGTCTTCAAGTCGAAACACCCTGCTATTGATCATTTCAAACGAAATATAGTCATATACATATAAATTTATATATATGAACAAAACTAATTAATTTTAATTGGGTTCCGTCCTTTTATGCGAGATGTGTAATACGCTTTGATAAAAATGTACCGCTTTATTGCATTATCAGTGAATTTCCGGAGATGAACGAGGTGCTACGTTTGTTCTTACATCAGAGTTGTTTTTATAGGTAATCTGTGTTTGAAGTAAAGATAGGGTTGGCACGTAATTAAAGGGTTTTATGAATGAATGTTTTCCAGTTGATGGTTCACTCAGATATAACATATAGGACAAGGTCATAGTGAGAAATCACGAATCATTATGAACGGATTTTACCGATGCTATGCACATGTACTTGTTATCATAACGTTTTGGTTCTGTTAGCTAAATATAAATGTTCACATTCCATTTCTCATCGCCTGTAATGCATACATATCTCGTACATGTCATACATCAAAAAGAATTATCAACGAATAGTTTGTTAGCATTACGAGAAATGAAGTTAGTGATGATATATTTCAGTAGATCTAAAATTGCAAACCTCTATGGGCTGATTTTTAACCGGTACTAGTATAGTATGAGTTATTATTAAGATTTAAGCTGACGGTTCTGTTAGATATAAAATACAGGACAAGGTCACATTCCTTACTCCCATTTACCTGTAATGTATCAAAACGTAGGTATACAAATTCTGTACACATTTCGGGAAATGTAGTCATTTTTGTTTTAATTAAGTAGTGCTAGTTTTGCCAATCATTTTGAGCGGATTTCACCGATGTAATATAAGTGACCATAGTACAATGTACTTACAGTTTACCTTTGTTGATTTCACCTATTCATCGATTTCACTTATCTATCAGCGACCGTAGTATAGACCTAGATTGATTTCACCTATTTAAGGGTGACCGTATCACATTATATACATTTTGTATGTCTAGTTCACTTATTTATACGCGACAGAAGTTACATACATGTACCTAAGTTGATTTCACCTATCTATAGATGACCGTATCACGTATAAATATTTATAAAAGACCGTAGTACATACATTGTACCTATGTCTATTTCACTTATTTATAAGCAACCGCAGTGTAAAAGCGACCGTGATATATACTTTTTGTCGATTTAACCTATTTATAAAAAACCGAAGTACCTATGTGGATTTCGCCAATCTATAATTAAGCGACCGTATTAAATATCCATGTCGATTCAACGTAGACAAAATCACTATGTTACATACCAGTGTCAATTAAACGAAAGTTACTGTGTATACTCGCCATGATGAATTGTAAACAAACGTAGATTATAATTACATTAAGTTGGAAACGCCTATGTACATATATATATATATATATATAATAAAAAGGGATTAAATGTACATGTGAAGGAAGTAAATATAGAAAAAATAAGATTAACGACCGGTCGTTAATCTTAATTTTTTCTCTCTCTCTCTCTCTCTCTCTCTCTCTCTCTCTATATATATATATATATAATTCATGTAACCAAGTTATACACACTGTATTAGATTTTTTTTATTGAACCTAGTTATACGCTCCTAATTAGCTCCTCCTTGTTAAAAAACGGCGTCTGATACCCCATTGATTATTTGACCTAGTTACACTGTATAAACATCGTACGATATATGTATTCTGTATTTAACTTTGTAATGGTCACCGTATTACAATTGTAACCTGTGTTTATTTGAACAAGTTAAACACGTATTACATCTGTACATAATTCCGTTATTCGATATAACTAGAAACAAGTATCGCGTCTGTAGATACAATGTATGTGTACATACATTGTTAATATGACCTTGTTAGACAACTCACCGTTGTTTATACAATGTAATGTGAAGAAACGTATTTGCTACCGTTGTTCAGGTTCGAAACACCACATTAACCTAAGCAAGATCGAACGTACATGTACTACCTTTGTAAGATTTAGAAACTAAACAACGTTTTATCGCATATTGTTTAGGTAGGAAACAACGTCTTACTTATCGTTGTTTTCAGTAATAAACAACATGTATATTTATATTGTTTCAGTAAGAAACACTAACGTACGCTGTTTAGGTATGAAACAGCATATTACCCACCATTTGATTTGATAGTGTTTAATCAATTTTTTAGCTCTCGTTAAAGAAGTTGACTTTTGTTGGAGTCATTAGGGTTCTATGCCACAATATCATATTTACGTAACAAACCTATTCCGGTATAAAGCTTTGATAACAAAATCGTGCATTTTGATATTTTTTTTAAAATTTCGGTTGTGTTTTTCAAATCCAATAACCAGAAAATAGCGTTTTTATCATTCGTTCCTGGTGGAGAATGCTAAGAATATCAGGTAGTAATTCAGTAGCTATATATATAGTGAATATTAGTTCAGCTTAAGTGGATTGGCGCATCTTGGTCTAGATCAAGTTTTCCTTGTTCAATGACATATTGGGATACAACGAACATGTATCAATTATCAACAAAACGTAAAATCTACGGTTTTGAATTCCTTTATTCTGTCGCCGTGATCTAAATGTTAGTACATGTAGGCAGAGTGTGATACTAAGGTTAACAGTAAAACGCAAAACAACAGCGTGTGATAGCGTCGACATCAACAGTCAGAAACTGATCACTGACGTGATATATTAACACGAGAAGAGAAAGCACGGATGTCAATTACTCCTAGGGGTGTACTTGGTTGACGTACGCGTCTTGTATTTAAGGGTGCACTTGATTGGCAAACGCGTGCTAACAGAGTAATCGAATTGTCATCGTGCCCTTTGGCAGCCAAGCAAAGAAGTAGGTCAGGGAAAGGCACTATGAGATTCAATTGATAGTAATTGATAATAGCTTTCAATTTTTGCATAACCGTTTTTCAGGCTTTTGTCATTCAACCTAACACCATCTTATTGAATTAGTTTTAGAACGGAGAATGACAGACAATGCGCTACGATTCATTGAGATGTGCATTAAATCAATATTTAAATATTCTTTTCATGTATTTTTTTCGTGAGCACAAACAATCTGCGTTTGGTAAAGTTAAGATTAAAAAAAGACGAACCAAATAGCGGAAAGTTGGTCATGGGTAAAACGCGTGATTCGAAAACAAGATTGCCTAAAAAAGAAAAAAACGGAATCAAGGATATTTAAAAACAAAGTATTTGCATTTCATTTCTCTTTTCATGCAAGTGCTGTTAATTTTAGCTTGGTGAAATGATACACGTAACGTATCAAATAGTAACATAGGACTCTTTCACAGTTTCATTTTGATTAACGAAAAGATCAACAGATTATTATCTAACACTGTAAAAAGCATTGCTAGCTTGATTTTTTTTTATAAATTTAAAATACTTTGTAAGCCTCCTGTCCCGATCTACCGGAAGTATATGACAACCGACACATTTTTTACTGAACATTTAGGATATTTTAAAAACACGTTACACGCATCTAAAAGGTGTAAAATAGACAGATTGTTGACTTTAGGACGCTCAGTTTGCTCGGCCAAACTTATTCTATATTAAATTAGAGTGAAATAAATGCAACATAAACCCAGAAGGACAAATATACTACACTATCAACTCACAAGTATAAAAGTACCTAAAACACAGCGTCGACTTGAAAGGACATCACATACAACATAGCCTGCAAATAAGGACGAGCTATACCACAGTCAACGCACAAAGACAAATATACCACAACCTCAGCACACAAGGATGTGATATACCACAGTCAGCACACAAGGATGTGATATACCACAGTCAGCACACAAGGACGTTATAAACCACGGTCAACACTCAAAGACAACATATACCACAATGTCAGCACACAAGGACGTGATATACCACAGTCAACACTCAATGACAACATATGTACCACAACGTCAGCACACAAGGACGTGATAAACCACAGTCAGCACACAAGGATGTGATATACCACAGTCAGCACACAAGGACGTGATATATCACAGTCAACACTCAAGGACGTGATATACCACAGTCAACACTCATTGGCAACATATACCACAACTTCAGTACACAAGGACGTGATATACCACAGTCAACACTCAAGGGCAACATAAACCACAGTCAGCACACAAGGACGTGATATATCACAGTTAACACTTAAGGACAACATAAACCACAGTCAGCACACAAGGACGTGATATACCACAGTTAACACTCAAGGACAAAATATACCACAACGTCAGCACACAAGGACGTGATATACCACAGTCAACACTCATGGGCAACATATACCACAACTTCAGTACACAAGGACGTGATATACCACAGTCAACACTCAAGGGCAACATATACCACAGTCAGCACACAAGGACGTGATATACCACAGTCAACACTCAAGGGCCAAATATACCACAACGTCAGCACACAAGGATGTGATATACCACAGTCAGCACACAAGGATGTGATATACCACAGTTAACACTCAAGGACGACATATACCACAACGTCAGCACACAGGGATGTGATATACCACAGTCAGCACACAAGGATGTGATATACCACAGTCAGCACACAAGGACGTGATATACCACAGTCAACACTCAAGGGCAAAATATACCACAACGTCAGCACACAAGGATGTGATATACCACAGTCAGCACACAAGGATGTGATATACCACAGTCAGCACACAAGGACGTGATATACCACAGTTAAACTCAAGGACAAAATATACCACAACGTCAGCACATAAGAACAAGATATACTAGTACCGCAGTCAACATTCAAGGTCATACAACATAGCGTCACGAAAGAACTACCTAGTCGCTACACAAGAATGAATAATACGACAGTGTCAACACTTAAGTTTAATGTATACTTTAGCGTCAAGAAACTAGGATAAAATTCACTACATTGTCAACCCATGTTGACAACATATACCACGATGTCAACAAAACAGAACGAAATCCGAATTGAAGTTTAATTAGAAAAGACAGCAACCTTAAGGGTAGGCATCATGATTCTACAGGTAAAATATTGAAAGTGATTGAAAGCTTCAAATTTGTTAACGTATCGAAACACTCTCCGAGATGGATTCGGTTACAATACAGCACATTCAGCAGGTTGTGATATGCCTTTTACTTACTACTTTAATAACAAATATGCTATGTCTAATACTGCAAAACACAATGACAAAACTACGTTAAATCTGTGTCAAGCTATCCATTCTTGAAAAAATCAGATTGAAGTTCACGTAAATCTAGCTCGAGGAAAAGTATGTTAAGATGCCGTGAACTTCAAGGCTATGCAAGTCACTCGTGGCACATGAATGACAAGAAAAAATGCCGAAGTTGCACTCTCTATTTATAAAAAGGAAATATATAATAGCTAATTGATTTACGATCTAAACGTGCAAAGGAAAGCCTGCATTCCTTTCTTCTCAGCTTTCGTCCCGTGGCTTGTAAGCTGTGCACCGCGTCTATTGTACTGGGTGTCATGTAATGACAGTAGAAGCAAATAAAGAATTCAGTGCATATTACTATAGTGCTGTAGATGTCGGTGGCTATTTGACACTCGGTACCCTATACGTCATTGGCAGAGGAATGTTGATGTTTAGTACATTTTTATTGCCAGTTTAACATAAAATCGCAATGAGAAAAGTCCAGCAATTCTAGGTCTATGAAAGTCAACAAGATATAAAAAAAATATCAAAAAAATAAAATATTAAGGATCCCTGTACCACTGCCAACAACTGCAACTACTGTAAAATCAGATATTAACGTGGGCCCCGGCCCAAATTTCGTGGTTTCTCGACAAAAAAACATTACGTGGGTACATAAATCCGTGATTTACGTGTGCCCACTCAAACCGAGAATGTGTTTACATTGAACTTGTAACAACTACGTGGACAAAATCAACGAAATTAAAAACCCCACGAAAATAGTTGATTTTAATTTTGGAAACTGTTTTCACCGCCATGGCTATAGCCTTGATAAATCATATCTAGAAAGGAAAACTTTCCTGGCGGGACGTTTATTAAAAACGAACGAAATATGATCAACAAGAGTGTTACGATCCTGGACTTTATCCTGTATTCTATTGGTCTAACTGACTGAGCTACCTGGTCAACAGACGTGTCCTGTCCAAACGGGGCTATAGTTATATCCAAACGGGGCTATAGTTATATCCAAACGGGGCTATAGTTATATCCAAACGGGGCTATAGTTATATCCAAACGGAAGTTTAATTTAGGGGCGTTTACTGTTTAGAGGAAATCCCACAATGCAGTGGGACAGGGCTACTATATTCTATTGGAGATGATCAAATGTATAGCATTTAGAAAAAAATAACACATCAAGGACATACAGGTTTGAAAGTCGATGCAACCAAAACATGCAAACTTTTTTTTGTGTGTGCAAAACTGAGTCTTTTATTGTAAAATATATGATATTAATTGCATTAACCTGTATCGCCGACATGGTTTTGGACTTGATGTCAACAACATCTTATATTTTTCAGCATTTTTACGACATTTAAAAAAATCTATGACCGTAATCTGGAGCATACATGATTCTCAGCCTCCAGGTATTGCCCAACATCGTTGTTAAACTTACTGCTTTGTGATCGAAATAACTGACAGTTTTTTAGTGCTGTGTACTTCCTTGAAATATCATTTCCCAGACTCCATAAATGATAATCTCAGCATTCTTGTCTGCTGGGTCAAGGTCATGTTTGTTGTTTACGCTATTCCTTCAACAAACCATCTTGGCTGACGTCTCAGTAAACATCAACATATCATACAAGTGTGTTTGTCTGTCTGTTTTTTTTCTTTCTGTCTTTTGGGCGGAATCTGTCAATTTAAGTCCGATGTTTTATTTCTTAAGTCGTCTTTCATCCTGCTTGAATTACGCTCCTTTTTATTTCACATTTCAGACCATTCTTAGCTTTGGGCTAAAAACCAAAGGTAAATCTGGACGGGACTAGAAGCTCTGGAAAATCTAGAGTGCTTTAACAGCATCTAGCATTTACAAATGCACAACGCACAAATGAAATGTTACATCAAAACATTCTCCCCAAACCACCCTAAAGCTGTCGTGTTTTTTTTTTTTTTATAAAATCCATTACTCATAATCAGTTCAAAGCAGATTGTATCCTACAGATAAACTAGATTTAATAACAAGTTAGACTGACCACGTTCTCACTGCCAGTCGCACGTGCTTCACGGTGTCGGTATTCGATATTAAGTAATACTAAATTTTGTATGTAAGGTCCCCCTCTTAAAAAAGTAACAAATACACCCAAATCTTGCACAAGCTAGTTGAACTCTACGATTCGAGATCACTGCACGCGCTTTACAGTGTTGGAACACTGATATAATTGAAGAGAGCTGGCAACCTTGGGACATGTACGACTCAATCTGTTTTATAGATATTGAATCTACAGTAACAACACCTTTCGGCCGTTATGTAAAATGCCTGGTATATGCATCACAATGCTGTGTCAGCGAAACTAGGTCAACATAGGCGAATAAAACCGATAAGCCGAACCTTTTTTCTTATCATTATTTGTATATTTACGATTTTTGTCTGTATCAACGACATTTTGTTATCAAGAGAACATTCACTGATAAAGAACAGTCCGTGAAAAGCGATAAGTTTGGATTGGTTTTAGAACATATATAACAGATTTGTTGATATCATTGAATTAATAGGTGTCCTTTTTTAATGGAAGCATTAGTGTGGACGTTATAATATCGATTTACGAAGCATTACAGCTATACAAATGTTGCACACATCAGATGGAACAGACAAACGTGGCCGACCTTTTGTTGCTTCGGGTTTATTTTATAAATGCTTTAACCAGGTTACCGACAATTTTTTATTTGCTTCATGACTTTTATGGGACGTCTGCGCCATTTACAAGAAAAACTATAGAGATAAGTGCACTTTTACAAAGTGCTCCACTGCCGAATCATTATTCAAACCTTTCGGCAACAATAGCCACGTGCCAACTGTGCATCTACTTTCCCGCCATTTCCCTGCACAGTAGGCTTTCTTGCCACCTTTTGTTGTCTTTCTTCGTACAATTGTGCCAAATGTCCACTATCTCACGCGATTGCTTTATCTCATTACTTTTCCTGCGTGATCACATTTTCTTATGTTTGTGCAGCGTAACTTACCGACATTTTCCTATGTATGTTGTCAAATTCTTTGGCAATGTTTTGTTCCTATACCGCCCCTATATCTTTGCACATAATTGCGACACTATGAACCTTGCGTCGGGTTATTTTATGGCATCAGCTCATGTAATGGTGTTTTTTTTAATTAGGGTTTGTTTGTACTGCACGGTCGAGTTACCTTTCAGTTTGCCACCTTGTTCCGGACATATTGTGGAACGTTTTTAATACAGAAAATAACAGTGTATCATCAAAAAATCAGCTGTTCCACTGAGTTCAGTGTACCTGAACTGTCGCTCTGTGATAGTCAAGTTACAATCCATCTGCAATTTGATAACATCAGAGGACACTTATATGCTAACACTGCATCTTCAGTGTAACAAAGACCTAGTCAGGAACGAACGTTGATGATCAATTACATGTACTAACTATTTAAAATCCAATAGGTCCCATGTATAGACTTTAAAAAGGTATACAACATGAGTGCGATACATATTATTTCCAATCCGGTTTTTATGTATACACACAATGAGTACATGAATATGACCTGTTCCGTCAGTGATGTTGATGTCCACTTCAGATTGATTCCCTTATACAAGACTTTATCATCATAAAAAGAACGGCATCGGAAACGCTGGTGTTCTAAGGGTTGTCCATTTATAGACAATCAATTTGTATTACCACAAAAATAATATAACGATGGGTACAACTTTACTTTGGATGATCTAACAAATGTAGATGCCCACACATTCTCAATGGGCCTGATACAGCATGTGGCAGAAACTATCGACACTTATGACCATACACTGGATGTGATCATCAAAATGGAAAATAGTTTTGTCATTTGCGGACCAATTTTGTCTCTGAATGATGTTAGAGGAAACCATTCTAGTGATCATAGTGGTAAACCAGAAAAGGGTCAGCTTTCAGAAACACCACGAACATGTACTTGAGTTCATTAAAGAAATTTATCTTTAGCAGCCCTTTATTCTCCTGAAGGTGGAAATGATCTTGTTAAAGCATTATCTCTTTTATCGAAGCACTTCAGAGGTGATTACAATTGGTCATTGGTATCACAGCCACAGAAGGAATTAATATAACCCGACACACAATAATGTAGGACTTGCATAACCATCAGCCAAAAGATGTACAGGAAGTGCCACATAATCAGATAATTTCTCATATATTCTAGAACCAGGGGTAAGTTTACTCAGATGCGCACCATACACAGATTGTTCAAACTCATAAAAACATTATGGGTCAGAGAGGTGAGTCTGTCCCGCCATGCTGTCCATCCGATCTCTCTTCCTAACTTTTCTGATTTATGAAACCCTTACTGCCCCAAGTCGTTCCCGTTCGGGGAAAGAGTAGGTCTGTTGAATCACACTTGATAATCCTAAGAGGCGACTAGTGTGCGGTGCCCTGCCAAATCGGGGGTAGGTCCTTGTCTTCTTTTCAGAAGACTTTGAAAAAATCAAGAATAGANCCCCCCACCCCCATCTGAAGTATCGGGTTTTTTCTTCTGTGTCTTCTGCGAAGGGGGCATGGAAGAAACCAACATTTGAGATCATTTTTGTTTTCTATCTTTTCCGTCTTCTTTCTTTACTTACATTCTGTTTCAGGCGGTGTTTCTCTATATGCGGAGACGTTTTATCCCATAGAAACAAACTGACTGTCTAAATTGTCACATAGATAGATATTCATTCTTGTATTTACCTTTTGACACTCTCCGCTTACATTTTGACGTATTGAAACGCTACCTGTATTGCACATGTTATTAAACAGTAATTTTATCTATGGATTTCCTCTTCACTTGGGTGGAGAAATTGTATCATTGCTTTTGATAATAATGTCACTGTTTATATTAATTCAGATTGTTGAGGGGTAGTCAGCGTGTTAAATGTACACATGTACATGCTGCTAATGAAAAGCGAAAGCTGGTTCATTGAATGCATATAAATTGGCGACTCCATCATTTTAATTATTAAATACCTTCTTTTCTTTTGTTAAATGAAATCAATGAAGCTTAGGATAGTCTGTCACTAACTGCTTTATCTGGCAAAGTTGATTATGCTTCGGCACACGAGTATTCGTGACTCATAGCAGTTTATGCTTGCACGAATCACTTTCCTTCAAGGTATCTACAAGGCCACGAACTTACCATGGCTTGGATTATTTTTACTTTTTTTTTTATTTCAAAAGGATAAGATTTTTTCATTAACGCTCTATCTTATCTCTATCTTATCTTATTAGTTTTAAAGAGGTTCGAATCAAGCTTGTTTGATGACAAAAAATCTTTAAGTATGAAATAATTTCTAGTTATGAAATGAACATTTATTTTATTCTTGGGTTGATATTCTGCTGGTAGAAGTATTAATCCTGAGGTACACCTCTTCATCATCACAGAAGGCTGATAATGTTGTCCCAAGCAGAGTCGATGGTTTTTCTTCCTTATTATAGGGGACTTCGAAGAAACAAGAATTGATCCGGCGCCCCCTTCACGATATCAGCATATTTTCTGTTTTTATTTCATTTCATTTGTCCTTACTATCACGTTGAAACAATATTGTTACCAACTGATATTGAGATTCCATGATTTGGTGTTCAAGTGGTGACTGTTCGCATTGGTGTCAGTTTGAAATCCCCTATCACATGTTGTAATACGATCTTAACAAAGGATAAGACGATAGTCACCGTTAAATACCATTCATACATAGCAGTGGTATCCGATATACCATATATATATACGTCTAACATACATGTCTTTTTCCCATAGAAATATTTGTCCAGACGAATAAATCGCGAGTGCGAGGAGCAACATAGTTGATGTGTTCGTTCGCTCCGAAACCCATTTAACATTGTAGCTACGACCTAATATACTGCGATACCACTACAATCGACACGATACACATTAAGACGTTGTCCGCTGCTGATAGTGCTACTCAAAAGCCATCTTAAATATCATTATAATCGATTCGGTATCACTCGATCATATTGGTATGAAAATATTCTGACCAGATGCATATCATATCTACTGAATACTGAAGAAGATTTGAGAGCACAGACGGTGACATCGTATAGAAACATTTCCATGACCCATTTCATAGGACACAGAAGAGAACCACTGATCATATTAACCCATGCAGGTCGGGGAAACAATAGGCCAACTCTATCCCACTGCATAATCGCATGAGTGATGTCCCCCTCACACCCCCACACCCCCACACCCTCACACCCCCACACCCGCCCCCTATAATCGGGGGATTTCGTCCGTGACTTCTACGAAGGGAACATGGAAGAGACCATATTTGATATGCTGCCCCCAAAAAAACAGGATTTTTTTCCGTTCCCTATCTTTTCTATCATCTTTCTTTTCAATCTTCACTGTTTTTCAGGCTGTGTCTCCGTTAGCATCCGTCCGCACATGACCGTGGCTGTTGCGACGACGTTAAACCCCATACAAGCCAATTCAGCTAGAATCTATCCGAAACAAGTGCATACATAATGATTTTGATAGTCTCGTTTTTAAGGGGTTTTAGAGGTGATTTCTGATGTGGTCTTTTTGTTTTCAGGTTAAAGCTACCTTGCTGTCGTAATCACTTTCAATTACAGAAGATATGTTTGGACCAGGCCAAAAATAGCAACACAAAATTACTTTACGAAAACTACACTGGTAGTGCGATAATATAAGTTCATTTTTTATATGAGTAAAAAGCATGTTTTGACTTTTAATAGATTTTGAAAATCTGACAAATCTTTTTTTTGTTGTTAAGCATAGACCACACATTCATGTTTTAGTTAATTCCGCTTACCCTAAAGAACTACTTTTTTAAATTTGAAATTAAAGGATAACTGTTGATTCGGTTTTGTGTGTGTTTCACAGTGCGCCTTACTCGTTTCATAGTTGGACGTAATGCATATCAACAGTATTAGTGGTTTTACATCATTTTAGATCAATTGCACGAGATGCAGTATTCATTAGTCTGGATTTAACTGCGTCATCGGGTTCTCTAACTGCTAAGCTTCCCAACGGGTGTGCATATTTACTTCTTAAATAAAGAGTATACAGCGAGCTGGTTTACTTTTCATTTTTACTTGTCATCCTATATGCTTCTAAATATTTCGGATGCCGGCCGATTCCAAGTTGAAGTGGTAAAATAAAGAGTATAAACCAGGCAGTTTTTTTTTATTACATATATACTTGTCTCTCATATCTGCTGCTAAATCATTCAGATGCCGACCAATTCCAAGCATCAGTGGTAAAATCAACTTCAATACTCTTTAGAGGTCAATGACTTCAGTATATAATTCTTTTCCTATTAAGTCAGGTTGAAAACACATCAGGAACATATTTCGTAATTACTATTTCATTAAAATAATGTGCTACAAATTTTAGAACTTGAACTGCAAAGGAACATTACTTCATCGAGGGTTGTATATAAAGAGAGAACAACCTCTCCATCCAAACATTTAGCTGTATTTGTGTATGCATTGATAAACTTTTTTGTTGTGTTTTATTTTAGGTCCCCCCTGAAGGAACATTGACCACTTCCGGTATGTTGTGGAGGTCTTTTGTCAGAAGCCACCTTCTGACAATATGTCTTTTGGTCAATACAGTAGCTGGACTTTCTATTGGTCAGTCAGGTGATCACATGACCAATAATTACCGGTTTAAACGTGCAAATTCACCAGTTCCTAGAGATTTCAATGGGAGAAATGTGTTCAACCGGAAAGGACGAGATATGCAGTATTCGCCCGAAACTCGTTCCAACTGTACGAGAAATTGTGGTCACAGAAAGGGTTTTCAAATTAAGTTAAATGAAATGATCCATATACGAAGACTAAAGAATCTAATTATTAAAAACCTGGGTTTATCTACGAACGAAAAAGGAGACGTAAAAACACCGTTTGATACCCCTTCGTTAACACGGAATTCGAACACAACGCCAAAGTCAGATAAAAAGAAGAAACAACATCAGAAAAAGGAAACATCGTATATACGTGAATTAGTCAGTTTCTCGGAAAAAGCAGGTACGTAAAAAATCATTTTTCGATTTCGTAACTTGTTGTCATGTGGCCACAGTATACATACTGTAGAAATTGTCTGCTGTCATCTTGAACGGTTTTGTGAATGTTAAACTGAAAAAACGAGATAGCTGATTGTTTAGGTCCAAATTGTATCTTGAAAGTTTATAAGACACCTTAATATTGGTTTTTACAAACATTGTGTATGATTGAAATCTAATTTGATTTTCCGCCATCGATACCCATAAGTGTTGATTATGATTCAGTGAATCTCCAATATTGAATGTCTTTATAATTTTGTGTTTGATTCTGTAATAAATCATTTTTATTTCCATGCACGTGCATTGTAATTGTTTAAAAATCGAGCATGACCAATTCACCATGACATGCATTTTACAAATCAGAACAATGGGTTATCTTGTTTAATGACTAAGCTAGGGAAGGCGATACGGTGTGATAATTTTGTCTCTGTGGAATAGTGGAAAGCTCGATGATTCAGGACACAGATTTAACACCGTCATTGCCTTGAAAATGGAAACTTTTAAAGCAAGCCGGCTTTGAACAACAGTGGAATTCACCTTTCATACAGAACTGACGTTCAAAACCATGTTATACTTTATCATTTCAGATTAGACTAATAGCTAAGCGTTGATTTCCATTAAAAATAAATAATAAACGTATACAGCTAAGTAATATCGCCTGAATGCAAATGCCAACGTTTTGCTTTGAAAAGCGTATCATTTTTGGTCAAATGGGCAGTGACAATATTCATGCCACTATGTCATAAATATATTAGATATACCTTTAGCACCGCTCAAACACAAATCAACCAAGTTAATTAGGAATATGGGCAAAATTCTAATAGCCATTACGATCTGTATATCTATATATCTGATGTCATATTTCCCTGTTTTACATGAATCTCCATGTTTTTGTTCATTTTGAAGCGTACACTGCTGCGTTGTTACTGACCCGAGTACATGTATGACTTTAATCACGTTATTTGAATGTGATCTAGATTTTCATGGCGGATAATGTCGATGAAACGGACGACGTTTATCCTTCCAGAACACCAGGTCCTTTTTTCATTCTACTTTCTCAAGGTAATCAACGTATAAACCAATCCATTCTTCACCTTTGCCCTGATCTTATCGAGTTGAGGTTTTGTTCATGCTTCGGTATTCTCGCGCTCTCTTTTGCAACCGTTTCGATGTCAATGTAAAGCCTTTTTAAAACGTTCTTTTCAACAGTGAAATTGATAACAGGATATATCATGACAGATACTACAGGGTATGCGTATTATATTCTTAACAACAAGGTTTCAGCCTTGGTTCTATCTTGGAAAAAGTGATATCTTTCGTTTGTTATTTCCGTTTGGTTCCTGGTGTGTTTTTGTGTGGTCTTTGCGTTTGTATTTTGTCGTTTTGTGCTAATGTTAATGGAATTTTTATCCTATTTTTGTTCATTTTCTATCAAAGTATTCAACCAAGCTTATTTAAATATAGCTGGCCCCATTTTGACGAATATTATGTAGCGAAAGGAATAAACTGCCTTCTTTCCATGAGAATTTTCCCGGCTAGTGTTGAGGAAATAATTTTCGTGAAATATTTTCTTTCTTTACTTTATCATAGTTTTTCTTCAGTTTAAGCATTTTCATAGAATTTCGGCCATGAGTGTATGAAGAAACAAGGAATTATTCTATGTAAACTTCATTTCTGCAACATTTCTATCATTCCTGAAACTTGACCTGTTACTAACAGTAGATAACGTCAGAGTGAACAAGCACTTTTCGTACAAACAAGACGACTACAAACTGCATTGCATGAATTGACGGCTTTCGGGCTGATTCTCCTTCATCCAAGCCACCGGCACCGTAAACATATCAGACTAGTTCACGTCAAACTACGGAACACTTTTAGCACCGGTGTACGATGTCGGTCTTATCTCGTGTTAATCACTGGGTTAGTGCATTAAGAAGACTTAGCAAGAACATGTTCACGCGGCGAATTACATGAATGAAGGCAGTAATGCATTGTCCTATTATGACAACAGCATTCACATCATCACCCGCTACTCATTCACATAGCATGTCTCTTATGCTAGGTCTAGTTTCCTCATTCATTAACGCCCTTTGTGCACTGGAACGAATATGATTATATTTAGCGAAACACGTATGTTCGCGCAAAAAAAACATCGTTGCGGAGAGACTGAGGAACATTGCCGTCTCCTCATCAACAGTTTTTACGTAGTTTGATTTGTCAGCGATGTGTAAATGCACTGCAACGTCCATGTGACGTTTGTTTATGAATCTTTTGAAGTTAATGACTATCGTTTTGTATTCGGAGAAAATGCGTTTTAACGTTGCAAACGTTCTACATGATAGTGACGTCGTGCTTATACACTTCATATTCTTAATGATCCCCAATATCCGGGTATATATATTACACAATCGCTAAAACATTTAAGAATATGCAACAAAATTACAATAAATGGTTATACGTGAATGTCAGATAGAATTGGGTATGTTTTGTGGTGTACGTCCTAGTGACAGCTAAAGCCACACATAGACGGGTGTCTAAGGATGCCCACTTAAATGAAAGAGTCGCCAAGACAACGCAATGTCCTCTTAGTATAAGACACCGAAGGAAACCCTCAATGTGTTCAGTGAGCCACACAAGTATCGTCTCCTACGACATGCACTATAGCAGAACAACTCTTTCCCTGAATATGCACAGGGATGTCGTATAAGTAACGACTCATGCGAGTATATTGACGTTCAAAGAGATTAATATATTTTGAAAACTTCAGATTTTATATCGTTGCTTCGAGTATTGAAACGTCAATATCCGGTAACTTTCAATACCAAATAATATTCAATATCCCGTGCCTTTAATACCCAGTACCCTTCAATATCAAATACCCTTCAATATCTAGTTATCTTCAATACCAGGTGCCCTTCAATACCCAGTACCCTATAATACCCGGTACCTTCCAATACCAAGTATCTTTCAAGACCAAGCACCCTTCCATAGCATGTACCCTTCAAAATCAAGTACCATGTACCCTCCGATACCCAGTACTATATACCTTTCAAAATCCATCACCATTCAATACCCAAAAACCCTTCAAAACTCAGTACTATGCAATACCAAATACACTTTATACTACCAATGTTGTCCAATTACGTGACTTGCCATATCAGTGGGTACACACTAAGGAAATATTTCTGCCACAAATATGTTCAAATTAAATGTCATCGATATAGTTCTGTTTTATCAGACCACATATCGTCATTATGTAGAGAAAAATCCTTGCTCATTGGTACGTTTTTCTGTCGTTAAACATATTAAAACCCGACAAACGACCGCCACGTTACCTTGATTTCATCATTAAATCTCGGTTTAAAATAAGTTACCCTCGTGCAAATGAATTTACTGGGCACACTACCTTACTTTTATGTTACTTTCATTTTTGCGCGACCAAAACCAATATTTATAGAAAAGCAACACCAGAAACTGGGTTAAATGGGTACATCTTCTTTCATAATATTAGAATATCATTATATAACCGCTTTATGCTTATCGCGTTTCTCTCGGTAAAGATAACACACAAATCGGCTAGATCCTCTGATTGAGTTGACGGGAAAATATGCAAAGTACACGTAGTCTTGTTAAGTTACCCGGTCGTCTACTACCATGTATGTCTTAAGGTAGCAATAAAAGTTGCAATGATTACTTAGAACTGTTTTCAGACCATCTGAGAACAAGACTTATTAGATAACACGAAAATGCACCAAACATGTGCAGATAACACAGAAATGCACCAAACATGTGCAATCAGGTTTTAGTAATATGGTTCATGTAAATGATGGACCAATCCTTTCCATCGTTGCATCACCGACAATTGTATTGTAATACCATGATAGCCTTGCTCTGCAATCATAGAACGTGTCGCGCATGCGTTTTCAAACTAGGTGATATACGAATAAAAGTAATTGTTTTTGAAATGCCCTGTTTATGTTGTCTGAGTCATAGACAGTGGTTTTGTCCAAATATAGTAGAACAAAGCAATTAATAATCTCACCTCTGATTCACCACAACGCTTGACTGCTCTAACATCTGAATCACAGCCACGCTTTACCAGTCTTCCATTACGTAAGAACGGTAAGTATCTTAACGACATTTAAACAGTGTGGCATTATTTTCATAACAACGCTGACACATGGGCATCATTAACGTACGGGGAATGTGAGCGTGCCGTAAAATAAAAGATGTTAGCTTGATTGTCATGGTTCCAACCGGCCGACCGATTGTCATATTAAGTGATATTTCCGTCAAAAATGACACAATATCTAAGAAGAAAAAAAAACCGGTGACATCCTGGATCGATTTTATCAAATCTTCGAATCTAGTTTTGTAATTTGTGCGTCATTTTGACACGCACTGATTATCCCTGTTGCTGCTCCGTCTATAACGATAAAACGAGCATACCAAGCTGTTGACAGAAACATGAATAGCGCCAGTACATCAATTTTATTCAACAATAAAAAAGAGGAGTGAAATTATTGGTAAAATAGACTTTCAGTGAGAGTTCCCCTTGCGAACAATTACATGTGGTAAGTGGTGAGTTGGGAAAGGAATGCCACAACGTTAAACATAACACGTATATCAACAGGGTATACAGAAATAAGATGAGTACCAACGTTTTTTTTTACAACGATTTAGTCATTTGCACCGGAGATGCAATCGTCTTTGAATCCCGGTACATATGGCTGTTGCACAGCATTATTTGATTCTAGACCAAAATAAACACAATTATAATATAAACATATATTGTAAATGCATTCCGATCTCTCACGGCATTTCAGTCACCGGAAACATCTTCGAAATTTAACACTTTACCATTCGCTTCGTAAAAATGTGTTCGTCATTATTCTAAAATGCTCGTTAGAGAGTGTTACCACTTGAAATGTTCTTCCCGACAGCAATAAAATCAGAGATTAAACTATTTCAATGCAAACGTTTTCGAAAGGGTCACGCCTCATCCCATCATTTAGTTAAATGCGCTCATTATTGTTTTTTAAAGACGTTAATTGGCCATGTAGCATTTGGTGCATACTCCTACACAATTCAAGCTAAATCAATATGCTTCTTTAATAGAAAGACGGACAGGCATTACTTATTTCATCCGGGAGATATGTCTTTGGTAAAATCAAATTATAAACATTTTGGATACGTTTAGATGCAGTTAAGTTTCACCCTTTTCATATGTACTGCAAGAAGTGTATCTTACTTTGTATAATTATCATAACGCTACCATGAGGTTGTTCAGTGCTTTACGAACATATATATACACATAGATCCCCTCTCTGTGAAAATGCGAAGATAACAATCTACATGTCCATTACATAGCTATTAGAAGATCGCATGCTACATGTACAGACAATATCCTGAGGTGTGATGGTTTCTCCTTACCATAATATCGCACGGTTTATAGCTGACGGTACCTTACATAAGTAGTCCGTGATGTGAGTGTTGCACCCCACCGCTCATAACTGTCTTTGCTTACGAAGTTTCGAGTAATGTGATGTGATAATCCATGTAGATTCGGGGAAAGAATATGCCTGATAAATCCCACTGCATTGTCGTATGAGGCGACTGTTGACCCTTTACCCTACATACGGTATTCCTAAGTGTGATAGTTGCACTTTACCATAACAACATACAGCTTATATATGACTCTACCCTACATACAGTATTCCAAGTGAGATGGTTGCACCTTACCATAACAACAAACAGCTTATATATGACTCTACCCTACATACAAAATTCTTAAGTGTGATGGTTGTACCTTACCATAATAACATACAGCTTATATATGACTTTACCCTACATACGGTATTCCTAAGTGTGACAGTTGTACCTTACCATAACAACATACAGCTTATATATGACTTTACCCTACATACAGTATTCCTAGGTGTGATGGTTGTACCTTACTATAATAACATACAGCTTATATATGACTTCACTCTACATACGGTATTCCTAAGTTAGATGGTTGCACCTTACCATAACAACATACAGCTTATATATGACTTTACCCTACATACAGTATTCCTAGGTGTGATGGTTGTACCTTACTATAATAACATACAGCTTATATATGACTTTACCCTACATACAGTTTTCCTAAGTTTGATGGTTGTACCTTACCATAATAACATGCAGCTTACATATAACTTTACCCTACATACAGTATACCTAAGTTTGATGTTTGCACCTTACCATACCAACTACAGCTTATATATGACTTTACCCTACATACAGTATTCCTGGGTGTGATGGTTGTACCTTACTATAATAACATACAGCTTATATATGACTTTACCCTACATACGGTATTCTGAAGTTAGATGGTTGCACCTTACCATAACAACATACAGCTTATATATGACTTTACCCTACATACAGTATTCCTAGGTGTGATGGTTGTACCTTACCATAACAACATACAGCTTATATATGACTTTACCTTACATACAGTATTCCTAAGTGTGATGGTTGCACCTTACCATAACAACATACAGCTTATATATGACTTTACCCTACATACAGTATTTCAAGTGTGATGGTTGCACATTGCAATGACAACACGCGCCTCACCACTGTTTCTGCTTTACTCATTATCCTGTATTTTGATGGCTTCATACAGTCACAAGACATGACTCACATCTGACTTTACCTAAGTATTAACACACAACATCCAATAGTGTAAAGGTTGCTTCTTACCACAATAGCCTACGGTTCACAACTGTCTTTACCCAACACAGTGTATCGTGATGTGATGGTTACACTATACAACACATTGCTCATTTCTGATTTCACGTAACACAGTCTCCCATGATATGATGCATACATCTTACCTAAACAACACATGACAACTGTCTTTACCTAACATAGTTTCTCGTGGTGTTTTGGCTACACCTTACCACAACAACACACGGCTCACAACTGTATTAACCTTACATACAGTATCCCCTAGGGTGATGGTAGCACCTTACCACACCGACATACGGCTCACAACTTGCTTTGCCTAACACAGTTACCACAACAACACACGGCTCACAAGTGTATTTACCTTACAGACAATATCACCTATTGTGATTGCTACACCTTACCATAACAACACACGGCTCACAGCTGTATTTATTTTACATAAAGTATCCCCTAATGTGATGGTCGCACCTTACCACACCGACATACGGCTCACAACTTGCTTTGCCTAACACAGTTACCACAACAACACACGGCTCACAAGTGTATGTATCTTACATACAATATCCCCTAGTGTGATGGCTACACCTTACCATAACAACGCACGGCTCACAAGTGTATGTATCTTACATACAGTATCCCCTAGGGTGATGGTCGCACCTTACCACACCGACATACGGCTCACAACTTGCTTTGCCTAACACAGTTACCACAACAACACACGGCTCACAAGTGTATGTATCTTACATACAATATCCCCTAGTGTGATGATTGGATCTTACCACAACAGCATACGGCTCACAACATACTTCACGCTACCAATAAAAAGAGCGCGGTAGGGTTTATTACGGAATCCGAGCAATGAAGAGCAAGTCAAGGTGAATGCGTAACAATTAGGGTTTATCTTATGTCATGGCCTATGATATGGTTTTGTTACACCATACGTAAGAGGATCACGGCTAACATGTGTGGTATATTGACAGTTACCTATTAACCCTTCTTTGATCATCAAGGCTTCTCCTTCCTTCGTCTGACACTTGTAGTATTAACTAAGTACTAATGAAGATTGCAGGGGGTAACTATTACGGCAGAATATCGATTTAGTTTGCAATATGTGCAATGCATTTTTCTTATTTGAGTAATATTTGTGAAATGTTTGAACATTCCATACATTAAGGAACAATGTCTTTCCCTATCGGGGACAACAGAGACCTGATAAGTTATTACATTGCACAGTTATATTCAAGTACCGTTGGAAAATTGGATATGTTTCTCTTTTCAAAACCTCCTTTATGCACGTAAAATGTATTATCCTTCCGCGGACATGATCTCCTTTAATTCCAAGAACACACGCCATTTCCGAGTATCAAAGTTCCGAGACCAGTTCTGATAATTTCCTAAAGAAACTATAAATACGTCGCAAAGACCGCTACTCAACTTAGAAAACCAGATTTCTATGTTGTTGTTTTTTCTCTCTATTTTCTAAGATTGTAATCGTTTAAATACTCTTCATTGGTTTAATCATACTCACGTGCATGCAGGTGATTTGTGACATTGACGCGTTCTTACTATTGCTGTGCATTTCTCCTGACAATTTTCATACGTTCCGTATTGTTAAGGATTTATAAGACATATAGCATTCAATTAACAATTAATTGGTTGGTTGGGTGGTTGGTTGTATATTGTTTAACATCCTATCAACAGCTAACGTTATTTAAGGACGTGCCTCCATGTGTGTTGTTTATGCGTGCATGTGTGTATGTTGGTGTATTTGCCTCCTTGTAATAGCGCGGATCTGATGCTGACTACCTTACTAAAATGCCGAAGACACCGAATACAGCATTCCGCCCGGTTAAAACTGACAACGGGTGAGCCAGCTGTTGCCATTAGCCCTAATGCTGAACGTTAAGCGGTGAATTTTAAGGACTTTGGCATGTCCCGACATGGGGTCAGATCACCCATTTCGGTTAGTGTGCAGTTATATAGACCAAAAAAGTTAATATCACATTATAAGGTTTATATAAACACATATTCGCCTCGACACAAGTCCATAGCGGATAGATATTATACTGTGGCTGGATGTTAAAAGCAAGTCACAACTGACTGTTGGAATCAACGATTGGGCTAGCATTACGTGGAAATTAATTTTTTGATTTTGATTTAAAAATATTTTATTGCCTTTTATTTTTACATAGTAATGGAATTGGGCACCAGTTGTACAACTTATAGCAAGCCCTTTCCCTGTACAATAATATATTTAACATACTATAGTTATTTCATGATGGCAGAAATACGACAATAAGCTATGTAGGATAAATCAATTGATAAGTTGACATACATACACCCACACATGCACACACCCAACCACACACATGCGCACAGATATAAACATGCACATGTAGATAAGGGAAGAGGGAGAGATAGAGTGTGAGAGGGGGAGAAGAGGGGGAAGAGGGGGTTAGAGAGTTTTTTAAGATTGCTGGATAAGTACTGAACTAGTTATACTATTCGCTGTTCACAACTTTCTTCTGAAACTGAAGATGCGTAAGAAAGCTTTTGATGCAATTAACCGTATTCTTAGTAATTTTTTTTAGACAACACAACCAGGCTATATCTTTTTGTTTTGTCCTAGCCTAAACACACATCAAATTTTAAGGCATTTTACTGTTTTATATTCAACCAATGAATAAACATTTAACTTTGTTGAAAATAATAAACATGTCTGTTTACTGAATAAATTGAACATCTGAATAGAATGGTAGAAGTGATATAACGAATCTGGGCACGCTATATGTTTAGGGAGGGTTTCAAGTCGATGTCTACGTATGAATCGTATACCACAGCATGAACAAACACATTAATACCATCAATTCTTGGATTTGATAATGATACGATGACGCTACAAAATTTTGACGTAAACTCTCTGATTGTGATGTCAAATATATACTTTTAGCGGAACATCAAAAGGGAAGATTCAACACATTTTTTCATTTAAATTGATATTATTTTTGTTTCTGTTAACATTATTTAAAGCGTACCATTACCGTTAGGGGAAAACTTAAACACAACGCTAGCTCGTACTTTTAAGTGAAACAACGCCAAAGGCCAATTACAGCCGAATTCATTAAGATTTAAACACGCATGCATTAATATTTTTAATCACTGACGGAAACGTCAACATGTTATCAGTCACCTGTTATACAGTAGCTACCACCGGAAGTCACTAGACAAATATATAGTTAGTAATACCTTTTTGACGTGTATACGTGTATTATACATGTCCCGCTCTTTGAGATAGTCCCGTAAGCCGTTAGTTAAACCGTATCTGACCGCGTCCTCTGGCGTGCACACCTGCTTACAACACTGTATTAAAACATGTCAGATATGCATTTTATATTTAGATTTTAACGGAAGTGATACGTCATGAATTCACAGCTGATAGGTTTATAACATGTCCACCTCAAAATGCATCTGAAATATGTTCCAAGGTTCACGCAACAGGTGACGAAGGGCACGAGCCGATGTGAGGTTATGAAGTTTTGCTTAGTAGGGGAAAGTGTGTTGTGTTTGCGTCGTTTTGTTGTATTAGTACGTAACTATGTGTACAGGAACAATAATATACTTGTTTATGCAGCTGGACATTTTAAAACAGAAACGGAGAGGCATTCATGTCAGCAAGCAAAGCAGGACCATCTGTTAGTATATGTCATACCCGCCAAGGCCACTCATATTTTTGTAATATTTCGAATTACATCACCAGCTTACATTACATTACATATGTAAAAACAAATAAAAAGCAGAACACAAAAGATAAATAAATTAACAAATACAAATGAGCTTAAAATAATAAAACACAAAAAATGCTATTTTTCCGTTTTTACAATAAACTTTTTATTTCCTTCGATGTATATTCGGGTTATATAAATATATGAATACAAATAAACTTAAAACAGTGAAACACAAAAACAAAACAAAAATCTTCAGTTTTGTAATTAACTTTAAATTCTTGCAATTTTTCAGTTGTATTGTTAGCTTCTATTTCATGTAAAGTTAATTTGGGTTATAAAGTCGTGTTAGCAAAAAATTCTGTGGAATACATACAACTATACGTGGTAGAACATGCTGGTTTAATACAGCACGCAACGTTGTTACTGTACCAGGTCAGTGCTCTTTTTAATCATAACAGTATTAGGTAATGGCATAAAACTGATGAAAGTCACTTATTCATCCTCCTGATGTGAGCTTAACGAGGATGCTGATCATTAGCGGTAAACGACATCACGAATATGTGTTTATGGACTATCTTTGTAAGCTTGAGTATCATTCGGTCCCGTCACTATCCTCTGTGAACAATAGATCCCTCAGCAGGCACAGATAGATTTAACTGTAATAGTTTGGAGTATACACACCTAGCGCTTTTTTCTTGCCAAATTCACTATCTGCTCAACAAGTGTTGCCTATAAACCCTATTACGAATGATGACAAACCACTTGACATAAATGTTTCGTTCGTTGACACAAGGGTCTATGTGTCACTGCTCATATGACCTTCATACTTGACCTTCACTCTGGGAAGTAGCTCATTTGTGTCCTTAGGTACATGAATCATACTTTTTGCAGGTTGATGTCTTATATTTTTCACGAGCTCACAAGATGTATTTGTTGTACATGGTAGTGATATCATGGGTGAAAAATGTAATATATATGCATGTGCAGCGTATTTGGCATGTGTGAACATCGTTTTCCTGGTAACAGTTAAAGGACGAGAACATTCACAGTCCTAATCTTCAAAACACTATTGCAAATGTAACATCGATACATGTAGCAAAGAAAATCTGCGGCGTATTTGGCATGTGGGAATATCATTTTCCCAGAAACAGTCAATGGACTAGAACATTCATAGTCCTAATCTTTAAAAACCCCTCGAAAATGTCACATTGAAGGATTTGTGCATATCAGTAGTAATGTGTTAAATAGAAAACAACCAATAGCGTACCATCAACTCGTTAAGGCAAAAATCTGAATCTAAAGGGCAGTTAAAATACGACTGGTGCATGCCGGGTGGTACAGTGGATAGCGAACTCGCCTTTCATTAAAGGTGATAACAACCCAATTTCATTTTCACATATTTTGCATTTTTTGGGGGCATTATTCATTAAATATCCCTTCCGTAAAATGAAAAAATATTTTGAAAACACAAAAGTTGCGAAAATCAGCAAATTTTGTAACCGGTATTGAAAATCTCAAATACAAGTTAGCACGAGTTATGGTTCGTTAAACCGGAAGAGCTGTGACGTCATTTGCGACGACCGTCTGTCACAACAACTACTGAACTAGTTGGTACCGGGGCTATGGATTCCGTGGATTTTAGTGACAACGAGGATATTCCAGATGTTTGCTTCACACTGGATATTCAGCCATACCTGTATGAGCCAGACTGCACCGATTTAGAGGTTATAAGTGAATCTGAATCGTCTGAGTTGGATGTTAGTGACGACGAACAGGGTCAGGAAACCGGCAGTATGGCTTGCGTCAATGCTGATCTTACACCAGAATGGTTCGTTTAAGCTCGATTTTTCAATCCTTGGTACCAATTTATCGTAAAATACAACTTCTTTAATTGTAATTAGGTTTTATATATACTTTTAAGCCGACTTTAAATATAAAACATGTATCTTCAGCTCTGTTAGTCTGGAGCATGTTAAATAACTGATATCCCTGTGATGGAAGGCCTTCTGTATATTAGTATACGGACTCGTTAGAGATAATTTTATATTGAGTCAATTGTTTATATTAAAAGTGTAGGAAGTTGCATGCCATGAATGCTGCTAACGTTTTACTTCAAGTCTTTGCTTGTGGAGGCCAGCATTATGTACAGAAATAAATTTCCCCGATATATTTGGTTCTATTCTTCATAAAAAAAAACCAGACAAAACACAAGTTTTGGAATACTTTGGACTTTATTCAGGGCAAACTCAAATTGAGAAGCTCTATGTAGTTACAATAATTAAATTATTCAAAATTTCAACAATTATACCAATTAATTGCATATTTGTTTACTAAAACATTAAGATCGGGCAGAAACGGGCTGAAACGGGCAGGAAAGGGCAGAAACGGACAGAAACGGGCAGAAATCTATTAATTATTATATCCATTAATGGATATATATATTAGGTACATTTAAGTATCATTATCGGGTATAAGATATATTTGGTAAAAGGATTGCAATTACATGATCGGTGCAGAATCGGAATAAATTATATTTTGAGTGAATTAATTCGTGTTAATGTGTAGATTACAATCCTGCCCCGTTTCTGTCCGTTCCTGTAAATCGTCGCCCGTTTCTGTACGTTCCTGTAAATCGTTGCCCGTTCCTGCCCGATCCATATCAATACAATACTCTTAATTCGTTGCAATTCTTTTATCAAATACATCTTATACCCGATAAAAAAGTATATAAAAACATAAATATAGGTCTCATAATTATATTTATAACGACATAAATGTATATATAGATATAATTTATTCCGATTCTGCACCGATCATGTAATTGCAATCCTTTTACCAAATATATCTTATACCCGATAATGATACTTGATTAAATGTATCTAATACATACATCCATTAATGGATATAATAATTAATAGATTTCTGCCCGTTCCTGCCCGTTCCTGTAAATCGTCTAACCGACACAAACTTACTGTAGACAAAAAAAATCCTCACATACTCAGATCACACACCTTGTAGACTCACATACTCAGATCATACACATTGTAGACCACATTTACCCTCACATACTCAGATCACACAATCTTGTAGACCACATTTACCCTCACATACTCAGATCGCACAACCAGTATAAAACTTATGGTTCAAAGCCTATCGACGACATCGATCGTGGATCTCTCACGAAGCTGCCTGGTTCAAAATGGTTTTGACAGAGTCTCGTGTGTGAGGTTGGAGAACATCCCTTTCTCTTAGTCTTTACCTTTTCCTTATGGAACAGGAACATACTGAGTTTCTCTCCATTATTGGAATTACTATTACAGTTCAGCGCAGCACAGTGCACCATGTTTGTTTACGTTTTCCTGACGACTGCCTCCGAACTGACAGCTGGCGCGCTTTCCGGTCGTCACAAATGACGTCACAGCCAAAGGGAAGTAACTGCGTACAAATTCTGTGCTTCCCAAGGTATACGATTAAACGGGCCGTTTTCAAATAATAAATTATGCACAAATACGGACTTTTTTTTGAAAAAATAGAATGACAACTAATTATAATATGTTTTATTAATATTTTGACACTAAATTTGACGTGTTTTAGCATTTGGTGGTTGTTCACCTTTAAAAAGACGGTCGTGATTCGATTCCCCGATCGGGCATCGGGTAAATAGCCTATGGTTCACAACTTTTTTTACCCAACACAGTGTATCGTGATGTGATGGTTACACTATACAACACATTGCTCATTTCTAATTTCACGTAACACAGTCTCCAATCATATGATGCATACATCTTACCTAAACAACACATGACAACTGTTTTTACCTAACATAGTTTCTCGTAGTGTTTTGGCTACACCTTACCACAACAACACACGGCTCACAACGGTATTAACCTTACATACAGTATCCCCTAGGGTAATGGTAGCACATTTCCACAACAACACACGTCTCACAACTGTATTAACCTTACATACAGTATCCCCTAGGGTAATGGTAGCACCTTACCACAACAACACACGGCTCACAACTGTATGAACCTTACATACAGTATCCACAAGGGTAATGGTAGCACATTTCAACAACAACACACGTCTCACAACTGTATTACCCTTACATACAGTATCCCCTAGGGTGATGGTAGCACCTTACCACAACAACACACGGCTCATTAGTGTATTTACCTTACAGACAAATATCCCCTATTGTGATGGTTACACCTTCCCATAGTCTTTGGTAGAAAAGGGGCTTGTGGTAGGGTTATCATGGTAGGTTATCATGTAAGTAATATGGGTATTAAGCCAGTGGTAATAATAGGCTAGTGATAGGGTTATCAGACTGATGGTAGGTTATCATGCTAGTGATAGGGGTATTAAACCAGTGGTAGTATAATAGGCTAGTGATAGGGTTATCGGACTAAATGTAGGTTATCATGTAGTGATAGGGGTAATAAGCCAGTGGTAGAATGATAGGCTAGTGACAGGGTTATGAGACTAATGGTAGGTTATCATGCTAGTGATAGGGGTATTAAGCCAGTGGTACAATAATAGGCTAGTGATAGGGTTATCAGAATAATGGTAGATTATCATGCTAGTGATAGGGGTATTAAGCCAGTGGTAGAATAATAGGCTAGTGATAGGGTTATCAGACTGATGGTAGGTTATCATGCTAGTGATAGGGGTATTAAGCCAGTGGTACAATAATAGGCTAGTGATAGGGTTATCAGAATAATGGTAGGTTATCATGCTAGTGATAGGGGTATGAAGCCAGTGGTAGAATGATAGGCTAGTGATAGGGTTATCAGAATAATGGTAGGTTATCATGCTAGTGATAGGGGAATTAAGCCAGTGGTACAATAATAGGCTAGTGATAGGATTATCAGATTAATGGTAGGTTATAATGCTAGTGATAGGGGTATTAAACCAGTGGTAGAATAATAGGCTAGTGATAGGGTTATCAGATTAATGGTAGGTTATTATGCTAGTGATAGGGGAATTAAGCCAGTGGTACAACAATAGACTAGTGATAGGGTTATCAGACTGATGGTAGGTTATCATGCTAGTGATAGGGGTATTAAACCAGTAGTAGAATAATAGGCTAGTGATAGGGTTATCAGACTAATGGTAGGTTATTATGCTAGTGATAGGGGTAATAAGCCAGTGGTAGAATGATAGGCTAGTGATAGGGTTATCAGACTGATGGGAGGTTATCATGCTAGTGATAGGGGTATTAAACCAGTGGTAGAATAATATGATAGTGATAGGGTTATCAGACTAATGGTAGGTTATCATTCTAGTGATAGGGGTATTAAGCCAGTGGTACAACAATAGGCTAGTGATAGGGTTATCAGACTAATGGTAGGTTATCATTCTAGTGATAGGGGTATTAAACCAGTGGTAGAATAGTAGGATAGTGATAGGGTTATCAGACTAATGGTAGGTTATCATGCTAGTGATAGGGGAATTAAGCCAGTGGTACAATAATAGGCTAGTGATAGGGTTATCAGATTAATGGTAGGTTATCATGCTGGTGATAGTGATATTAAACCAGTGGTAGAATAATAGGCTAGTGATAGGGTTATCAGACTAATGGTAGGTTATCATGCTAGTTATAGGGTAATTAAGCCAGTGGTACAATAATATGATAGTGATAGGGTTATCAGAATAATGGTAGGTTATCATGCTAGTAATAGGGGTATTAAGTCAGTGGTAAAATAATAGGCTAGTGATAGGGTTATCAGACTGATGGTAGGTTTTCATGCTAGTGATAGGGGTATTAAACCAGTGGTAGAATAATAGGCTAGTGACAGGGTTATCAGACTAAAGGTAGGTTATCATGCTAGTGATAGGGGTATTAAGCCGGTGGTAGGATATCGGGTCAGTCACATAATGTTAGACCCGTTTTAGGCATGTGACGGATATCAACCCCTTTATAAGATATCAGACATGTATTATTGGGCTGCAAATGTAATAAATTGATTATTGAGGTGCGAACGAGGTTTCGAAAGACTGCAATTTTCATACTTTTTACCCTTACCCATACTTTTTACCCATACTTTTACGAAATAGACACCGTACAAAAGGACTTAGCGTTGCAGCATTTATATTATTATTAATGTATATATACACAAAGAGGCACTTACTTTACAGCTCCGTCAAAACAAAATTGAATATAGATCATTATATTCATATTTATTTTCAAATTGTCAATTAAATCCCAAGTGCATTTAGTACGATATAAATTAATCAAACCTTGACATTTTAAGAGGATATTTCGCAACATTATGTCAAGGCAATTATGTGCAATCAGTTCATCTTATGACCGTTGGTGATAAAACACAACTAATGACTTTAATATTAGATGGATATCTTTTGCATATTAAATGCATTATTGATATAGACCAATAGGTCGTCTGCATCGGTCTGATAAGTATCTATTTGCGTTCACCTTATGACACGTGACAGTTCAGAGGCGGATATATTGACTGAACCACGGGAGGGTGGGGGACGAAGGGACCAGTTGTTCTTAAGAACAATGTGCAACAAACATTCTGTTTAAAGAAATATTGACAAGCTTGTAACACTCACGAATACGGTGGTCGGGTGGCGCAGTGGATACCGCACTTGGCTTTCACTAAGGCGGCCGGGGTTGGATTCCCCGATCGCCTGTGAAATAGTATGGAGTCACCTGCCCGACCACGTTGATTTTTCTCCAGGTACTCTGGTTTTCTTTGACATTAAGACCCCCGCGTGCTAACACTCGGGCAATCAAGTGTGAATAATATAAACTAAAATTGCTTGTTTCATAATTGTTAAAAAATAAATTAAGTTGAATTCCTTGACATTTTTTTCACTGCATGCTCTGTAACAGTGATGTTTATTTATAAAGGAAGTCAGAGGTCTTTAACGTCATTCATTGGATTGTATAACACGCCGCAAAACTATTCATACTTTATAATTAATGCATTCTTTTGTCACAATCGTGAACTAATTTTATGCATTAGGTCAGTAGGTTAATTGCACATTAATTGAATAATCTATTTAAATCTCTGTGTTCTGCTTAATGCCACCATTGCAATGATCAATGTTCACTATCACAACGGCCCCGAGATAGATTAATTGATCATATCAATTTCAGCGACGTAACTGTCAGTTAAATTTAACATTGTCCTAACGAAGCGCTTTTTGTTTTATCTTTTGAAATGACTTCATTATTTCCGTATATCACTTTTATGATCCTTTTTATTGCATCTCAAATAATGAATAATTGATCTTATAATTATGCATATCCTCGTAAATTAAATTAAATGCACTGTATGCGCTGTAATAATAATTGTTTAATTGACCGGAGAGACGCTCGTTAATTTGTCTGTAGATAAAAACCATTGTTGAAATGCAGGATCATGTCAATATCAGGGTCTGATTGATCGGGGTCGTACATGTAGAAAAGGGTGTTTCGCGTTTTGTTTGTCAGTTACTAGTCATAAAATTGTTCTCTTTAAGATCAATTAGAGCAAAAAGGCCATATGTCTATTGATAAATCAAAGTTTTAATGCCGTTGTAAATTTCATTTATGTTCAAATATAGGATAAAGATTGTAAAGAAAAGGATTTAGATTTATACTATTGTAATATATTCGACCAATCGACAATAAAACATATCATATTTAATTGTATAGTACACAATTGTCAATTTACGGTAAAGGACCACCACATGGTCTATATATATATATATATATATATGTCTTTTCAGTAAGATAAAAATGGCCTTAATGACACCTGTTATCTAAACAAAACATGTTTTCTCAAGCACATTTACTGCTGTTGGGAATATGACATTAAACATCTGTAATATATAAATTGACCTTGCAAAGTTTGTTTCCGAATCAAATTCAAGTTAAGCTTTTTTATATAACAATGAATCCTTGATAAAAGACCTAAATAAACAAGTGAAACGAATGATTTCATGTTTAATAAATGTAGCTATAAATATATATATCGAGGACGAATATGCGATAGGATAGATATTTTTGGTATTAAGACAATACAACAGCGTATGAGCATTTAACGTGTTATGTATCTGCATACTGTAGCTGTGAATACGATGGGCATCCATTAATATGATAACTAAAGACGTTACATCGTCAAATAATTCTGTTAAATGTAATACATAGAGGATCTTACATGAGTGACTATGTCATGTTGAATTTATTAAATGAGTTCAATAATTTGATATGAAACGGGTCTTTAGGCGAGTGTCATATCACATTAATGAACGAGATTTATAAGTTCAGTACATGTATGACATGGACACGAACGTAAGAATATATTTATCACATTACAGTCCAAAATTTGACAAAATACTTAAAACTCAGTAAGGTGTTATAAACTGACTATCTATAGGCCAAAACCAAAAGTACCCAAAGTACCGTCGTTCAGCGCAGTGCAAACTTGTTCCATATAATGAGTAGTTTTAAATGGTATGAACATAAAATTGACAAAATAAACATTTTAAATTTACTTGAAATAGCAGTAAATGTATCATGTAGTACAGTAAATACAAGTAGTACCTGTAGTGGCGTAGGAATATGTTACCACGGTTTTGATCAATTGCAGCCCCTTTAGGTTTTATTACACGTGTGTGATACCATATTTATGACATGGCCGTATGACATGGTAACATGGGTCAGCTATGTGATAAATACACATCTGTTTGATAGTGGTTATCAAATTAACTAATCGGGTGGTCGGGTGATGCAATGGATGGCGCACTTGCCTTTCACAAAGGCGGCCGTGGTTCGATACCCCGATCGGACGTGAAAAGGTATTGGGTCACCTGCCCTACCACGAGGGTTAAGGCTATCTCCGGGTACTCCGGTTTCCTCTCACAATAAGACCCCCTGCACGCTAACTTCATAATTTAATTATACTAGATACAAATGTAGACAGTGAAAGAATTAAACAAACTAGTTTGTGTGTAGAAAATGAATAAAGGGGTGATACAATTTGCACTCTGTCAATGGATGGCGAAATGATTCAAACATGTATAATAACAGTGCTGTTGTGTAAGCGTTTAAAGCGAGGCGGATTACTGGGCAAGTATTCTTGTTTCCTCTCGTACAAACCAACCAGCATTATGACCTTGGAACAGCATAATGAATGTCGGATCTGGCGAAATGTGAAATTCTTTCAGGGGGGTCTAACTAGCAATGCGCCTACACGGCGTGGCCTTGTCTACGAGGTATGAAGGGAACCAAGGATTGGACTGTTGATATCATGCATACACTATTTGTATTTATCAGCACATACCAACCAGATAATAACACGCATGATGCCATCATATCGTAAATATTATCTAACATTGTCGAACAAGATAGAGGGTTTCTGTCTTCATGGTATTCGATATCTGGCTTTATTAGATCACATGTATATTGTTTCTTGATATCTAATACGATTTTTAAATCGGTACTCAGGCATATTTCCTCATAAAAAAAGTATAATACTTGTATTCCATTTTTTCACAACAGGAATATCATGAAGGACCATAAACGTTCATCATTAGATCCTCTTGTTATAAAGTTAGCGTCGCAAAATTTGGAGACAGTTTGGAAGTTCATATATGCCATTTTAAAGAAAATGGCATATATGCTGACACATGCTGATTAACACAAATGCGCACACATGTACTAAAAGCGTGCAATGTCATCTGACCCATCATTTATGTGAACAGTCTATTACATTCAATGTTTATTCATTATTTTAGTCTTGCAAACCTTTTGACATTAGCAGACCAGACGTTATTAGAATATGGCGCCCAGGATTACACCCGTTCTGATGCAGTAGTATTTTCGTTGATAATGGGTTAAATTTTAAAATTTAATGCTTTTATGGTTTCATGTCATATAAAGCTCACCCTCGTTTTGGAGACTATACCGATATTATTCAATTGTGCTTCCTCAATTATATCGATAATCTACTATACTCGTAGAATGTATAGGATACGGTAAACCATTAAATATCAAATATTTATCATCAGATCTGTCTAATTTTCAGTGATTAGATACTTGTCAGTTTTTTTGCTTATGATAATATTCACTGTCGTATTGGCATGAACATGTTAAAACGTACACTATACAAGATTCTCTAAAAGCCCTGCAGACCTGCTGTTAATCACTGCATGGTGTAAGAGTCAACTGCAGAATCGGAGACTCTGCTTTAGCGACTAAAAGAAATTTGCGGCATGAATTGCATTGCGATAGGTCGGATCTTTAACCTAACAACCTTTTTATTTCCTTACGCCTTCCATTGAAATACATCAGTTTCGGCCTTAATGTTGAACTTCTACCCACGTGAGGAAGGCAAGGATAAAGTCCAGCAGTTGTTATTCCCTACTTAACGTTCTGCATTAAAGATCCGATGCTCATAGGTGTGTCTTGTTGTTTCGTTGTCAGTGCCCCGGGCCCCACTTTGAGGATGTGCCATTATTTTGTTTTCAAAATTTACATGCCAGGTGTCGTCGCTGAAGCAGAAATCCTTTTATTCTTCTTGGAATCCCAGTGTATCTTCCTTGTACTGTTGTAAGGGTATCCATAATAAAAAGGAATAGTGAGACAAATAATATATAATTTTATACTAAAGATGACGGAAATGAGATTAAGAGCGCCGGTTATTTGAAAGAAGTGGGTTACACCATGATGATTCTAGGAACAGATAGACTATTAAACATTCCAATGAAGACAGCGAAGCTAACAATGCATGGGAAATCGTAACAAACAGTTCTGATGTCCATGAGATAACTTACTTAAAGCTGACAATGCAAATGGTAGCCAATGTGTTGGTTTCCTTAAAATATATCATATCCGTCATATGTCCTGCTACAGTTGACATTTTCGAAACGTCTAGGTGGGTTTACTGACCTCAAAACGGTCAGTTTGTAGAACCCATGCGATGTTTTGCGATGCAATGAAATCTGTATATATGTATCAAATATACCATTCCTTGATTTAGATTTTTGTCTCGCCGTCACGAAGTAGCGGAAGCGATACTAAGGTGTTGCTTTTCCGGCGACGACGGCGGCGGCGTCAACATAAAGTTTTTGCATGTAAGTTACTTTCACTGAAAGTGTATGTGCTAGGTCAACCAAACTTGAACCATACATGCAGCTTAGGTAGTAGATATTTACCCGTGTATCAAATGCTGGGTGCGGCCTACTTTTCATGGTCCATTGATTTTGTCAGCATCTCCATCAACATTACGTTTTTGCGTTTTAGTTAGTTTCTCTGAAACTGCAAGTGCTAGCCCAACCGAACTTGACATGTGCTTTGATGGTCAATGCGGGGCATAGGTAAGACATATCAATCCGAATAAGTTATTTATTCATTTTTTTCTCGAAAATTGTGTTGCCCAAACTATACCTTTTATTATACGAAATATACAGTAATTCATATAATGTATTGTATTTTTTTTAAATGTATCACCAAACTGCATTTCACTTGTCTAAACCTACCATAACTTGTCTGCATAATAAAACACAGCGGATCGCAGTACAAGCATTTAACAAAATCTTTTCCTCACGTAATAATTGATTTTCTGAAACACCTGTTTTAAATAAATGATACATGATTTGACAAATATTTATAGACTCAATAGAATTTATTAGTTATATATTGACATTGCAAATTAATTTCAATTTGAAATCGTCAATGAAATATATTCTTAAAATCTTATCATGTCAGTTTATATTAATATGTATTATGTGGTACAAGCATATTAGCTTAACTGGTTTTGCTTATCATTATAGGTTAACACCCATTGCAATTTCACGCAAACGTATAATGAGAATAAATTTCTGTCAAACTGCATTCTGTTTTTCTTGTAAAGATAATAATGCTTGAGAGATAATTACACTTCTTTTTATAATTTCCCAGGCGCAAACAATTGGAGTGGCACGAAGCGAGAGTCGTACCTGGTACAACGTGTTACCGGGTGGGCGGGGGCGGTGCCCGGTTTGAACCACTTTATAAATAGTTATACACAGAAAAACGTTGATAATAGCATGCGTTCAGTGCTGTTTTCTGTATCTTCGTTTTGTTTTCAAACTAAGTTTGAAAGTTAACGCTGTCATATCAAGCGTGATTAAAGTTCGGCTTTTTAAAGGGACCTGTGTTACTGGAATAGGTGTACTCTTCTGTACATTACCGTATTCGCTGTGGTATCGTCTATACCTTGTCAGTCGTAGGGTAGTTGACACATGGAAACATTATACTTATTTTCTTTACCGGTGACATGCTCTGAAGCAGTACCCCAGTTAGGTTCTACATTTATGTAATTGATTTCCTTAAAATGACTTCAGATCATTGGAAAAACACGTTGGAATCTGGTACTTAACGTGTGATGTCTGTGATGTCGTTTTGTTTTCATATGTGCATGACTGTTTTAAAACTCTGCAGAGCACATGGCTTTAAACAATATATTTTGAAGATGATATTGTCTTTCATTTTGTTTTTGTGTCCCCTCTCAGTACGCTCTTGTCGTTGTAATTTCGAACCTACCTTAAAATCTGAAATTGTATTAATACATTGACGGTATGGTAGGTGTTACCTAATAAGGTCAAAAGCTACGGATTGGTCATCCTCAGCACATTTATCGTCTCTGCATCCCTAGAATACGAAATAAAGCAATCGAAAGCAAACGAAAAGTAATATTTCATTGGTTTCATATTCAAAAAAACTGACCAATGGCAAGACATGATTCCCATCCTTTGACGTTTACAGAGGAGCTACGCCCAACTTCTAAGCTTGTCGATTTTACCGTTATGTTGCCTCACGATTACTGTAACCTTAGACGACTTTAGACTAGTCTAATTTATTATATTATGTTGCGTAAACAGTCTCCTATTTTGTCATTACATATTCCAGGTATTTAGAAAAGATATGTGTGTCGGAAATGGTACCTTTTGGATTTCGAGGATGCGGTTTAAACGTAGTTGTCTATGCAGACAGTTGGACTTGGAAAAGAATATGATCATATTAAGTAATAGTCTTATACGCTTAACAATTTCACACATATGTACCAAGCTCACTTTGGTGGTAAACCCGAAAACAACACAGGTTGTCTCACGCAGACATTTTTTTTTGTTAGTTGAAATATTGAAGTAAGGGTTTGCTATCTGTTCTTTCAAAATTCAAACGAAAACTCAATAATCATGCCTTTAGCAAACATATGTCATGTTTTGCTGGTACTTGTGTATATATAGCTTAACATAGCATAATACAAGTTCAGTGAGTATTGTACACTTTCGCTAAAGTACCGAGTATAGTAAACATATCCAGTTAGCAAAAATCAGTACCGAGTATAGTAAACATATCCAGTTAGCAAGTATCAGTACCGAGAATAGTAAACATATCCAGTTAGCAAAAATCAGTCCCGAGTATAGTAAACATATCCAGTTAGGAAGGATCAGTACCGAGTATAGTAAGCATATCCAATTAGCAAGGATCAGTACCGAGTATAGTAAACATATCCAGTTAGAAAAGATCAATACCGAGTATAGTAAGCATATCCAGTTAGCAAGGATCAGTACCGAGTATAGTAAGCATATCCAGTTAGCAAGGATCAGTACCGAGTATAGTAAACATATCCAGTTAGCAAGGATCAGTACCGAGTATAGTAAACATATCCAGTTAGCAAGGATCAGTACCGAGTATAGTAAACATATCCAGTTAGCAAGGATCAGTACCGAGTATAGTAAACATATCCAGTTAGCAAGGATCAGTACCGAGTATAGTAAACATATCCAGTTAGCAAGGATCAGTACCGAGTATAGTAAACATATCCAGTTAGCAAGGATCAGTACCGAGTATAGTAAACATATCCAGTTAGCAAGGATCAGTACCGAGTATAGTAAACATATCCAGTTAGCAAGGATCAGTACCGAGTATAGTAAACATATCCAGTTAGCAAGGATCAGTACCGAGTATAGTAAACATATCCAGTTAGCAAGGATCAGTACCGAGTATAGTAAACATATCCAGTTAGCAAGGATCAGTACCGAGTATAGTAAACATATCCAGTTAGCAAGGATCAGTACCGAGTATAGTAAACATATCCAGTTAGCAAGGATCAGTACCGAGTATAGTAAACATATCCAGTTAGCAAGGATCAGTACCGAGTATAGTAAACATATCCAGTTAGCAAGGATCAGTACCGAGTATAGTAAACATATCCAGTTAGCAAGGATCAGTACCGAGTATAGTAAACATATCCAGTTAGCAAGGATCAGTACCGAGTATAGTAAACATATCCAGTTAGCAAGGATCAGTACCGAGTATAGTAAACATATCCAGTTAGCAAGGATCAGTACCGAGTATAGTAAACATATCCAGTTAGCAAGGATCAGTACCGAGTATAGTAAACATATCCAGTTAGCAAGGATCAGTACCGAGTATAGTAAACATATCCAGTTAGCAAGGATCAGTACCGAGTATAGTAAACATATCCAGTTAGCAAGGATCAGTACCGAGTATAGTAAACATATCCAGTTAGCAAGGATCAGTACCGAGTATAGTAAACATATCCAGTTAGCAAGGATCAGTACCGAGTATAGTAAACATATCCAGTTAGCAAGGATCAGTACCGAGTATAGTAAACATATCCAGTTAGCAAGGATCAGTACCGAGTATAGTAAACATATCCAGTTAGCAAGGATCAGTACCGAGTATAGTAAACATATCCAGTTAGCAAGGATCAGTACCGAGTATAGTAAACATATCCAGTTAGCAAGGATCAGTACCGAGTATAGTAAACATATCCAGTTAGCAAGGATCAGTACCGAGTATAGTAAACATATCCAGTTAGCAAGGATCAGTACCGAGTATAGTAAACATATCCAGTTAGCAAGGATCAGTACCGAGTATAGTAAACATATCCAGTTAGCAAGGATCAGTACCGAGTATAGTAAACATATCCAGTTAGCAAGGATCAGTACCGAGTATAGTAAACATATCCAGTTAGCAAGGATCAGTACCGAGTATAGTAAACATATCCAGTTAGCAAGGATCAGTACCGAGTATAGTAAACATATCCAGTTAGCAAGGATCAGTACCGAGTATAGTAAACATATCCAGTTAGCAAGGATCAGTACCGAGTATAGTAAACATATCCAGTTAGCAAGGATCAGTACCGAGTATAGTAAACATATCCAGTTAGCAAGGATCAGTACCGAGTATAGTAAACATATCCAGTTAGCAAGGATCAGTACCGAGTATAGTAAACATATCCAGTTAGCAAGGATCAGTACCGAGTATAGTAAACATATCCAGTTAGCAAGGATCAGTACCGAGTATAGTAAACATATCCAGTTAGCAAGGATCAGTACCGAGTATAGTAAACATATCCAGTTAGCAAGGATCAGTACCGAGTATAGTAAACATATCCAGTTAGCAAGGATCAGTACCGAGTATAGTAAACATATCCAGTTAGCAAGGATCAGTACCGAGTATAGTAAACATATCCAGTTAGCAAGGATCAGTACCGAGTATAGTAAACATATCCAGTTAGCAAGGATCAGTACCGAGTATAGTAAACATATCCAGTTAGCAAGGATCAGTACCGAGTATAGTAAACATATCCAGTTAGCAAGGATCAGTACCGAGTATAGTAAACATATCCAGTTAGCAAGGATCAGTACCGAGTATAGTAAACATATCCAGTTAGCAAGGATCAGTACCGAGTATAGTAAACATATCCAGTTAGCAAGGATCAGTACCGAGTATAGTAAACATATCCAGTTAGCAAGGATCAGTACCGAGTATAGTAAACATATCCAGTTAGCAAGGATCAGTACCGAGTATAGTAAACATATCCAGTTAGCAAGGATCAGTACCGAGTATAGTAAACATATCCAGTTAGCAAGGATCAGTACCGAGTATAGTAAACATATCCAGTTAGCAAGGATCAGTACCGAGTATAGTAAACATATCCAGTTAGCAAGGATCAGTACCGAGTATAGTAAACATATCCAGTTAGCAAGGATCAGTACCGAGTATAGTAAACATATCCAGTTAGCAAGGATCAGTACCGAGTATAGTAAACATATCCAGTTAGCAAGGATCAGTACCGAGTATAGTAAACATATCCAGTTAGCAAGGATCAGTACCGAGTATAGTAAACATATCCAGTTAGCAAGGATCAGTACCGAGTATAGTAAACATATCCAGTTAGCAAGGATCAGTACCGAGTATAGTAAACATATCCAGTTAGCAAGGATCAGTACCGAGTATAGTAAACATATCCAGTTAGCAAGGATCAGTACCGAGTATAGTAAACATATCCAGTTAGCAAGGATCAGTACCGAGTATAGTAAACATATCCAGTTAGCAAGGATCAGTACCGAGTATAGTAAACATATCCAGTTAGCAAGGATCAGTACCGAGTATAGTAAACATATCCAGTTAGCAAGGATCAGTACCGAGTATAGTAAACATATCCAGTTAGCAAGGATCAGTACCGAGTATAGTAAACATATCCAGTTAGCAAGGATCAGTACCGAGTATAGTAAACATATCCAGTTAGCAAGGATCAGTACCGAGTATAGTAAACATATCCAGTTAGCAAGGATCAGTACCGAGTATAGTAAACATATCCAGTTAGCAAGGATCAGTACCGAGTATAGTAAACATATCCAGTTAGCAAGGATCAGTACCGAGTATAGTAAACATATCCAGTTAGCAAGGATCAGTACCGAGTATAGTAAACATATCCAGTTAGCAAGGATCAGTACCGAGTATAGTAAACATATCCAGTTAGCAAGGATCAGTACCGAGTATAGTAAACATATCCAGTTAGCAAGGATCAGTACCGAGTATAGTAAACATATCCAGTTAGCAAGGATCAGTACCGAGTATAGTAAACATATCCAGTTAGCAAGGATCAGTACCGAGTATAGTAAACATATCCAGTTAGCAAGGATCAGTACCGAGTATAGTAAACATATCCAGTTAGCAAGGATCAGTACCGAGTATAGTAAACATATCCAGTTAGCAAGGATCAGTACCGAGTATAGTAAACATATCCAGTTAGCAAGGATCAGTACCGAGTATAGTAAACATATCCAGTTAGCAAGGATCAGTACCGAGTATAGTAAACATATCCAGTTAGCAAGGATCAGTACCGAGTATAGTAAACATATCCAGTTAGCAAGGATCAGTACCGAGTATAGTAAACATATCCAGTTAGCAAGGATCAGTACCGAGTATAGTAAACATATCCAGTTAGCAAGGATCAGTACCGAGTATAGTAAACATATCCAGTTAGCAAGGATCAGTACCGAGTATAGTAAACATATCCAGTTAGCAAGGATCAGTACCGAGTATAGTAAACATATCCAGTTAGCAAGGATCAGTACCGAGTATAGTAAACATATCCAGTTAGCAAGGATCAGTACCGAGTATAGTAAACATATCCAGTTAGCAAGGATCAGTACCGAGTATAGTAAACATATCCAGTTAGCAAGGATCAGTACCGAGTATAGTAAACATATCCAGTTAGCAAGGATCAGTACCGAGTATAGTAAACATATCCAGTTAGCAAGGATCAGTACCGAGTATAGTAAACATATCCAGTTAGCAAGGATCAGTACCGAGTATAGTAAACATATCCAGTTAGCAAGGATCAGTACCGAGTATAGTAAACATATCCAGTTAGCAAGGATCAGTACCGAGTATAGTAAACATATCCAGTTAGCAAGGATCAGTACCGAGTATAGTAAACATATCCAGTTAGCAAGGATCAGTACCGAGTATAGTAAACATATCCAGTTAGCAAGGATCAGTACCGAGTATAGTAAACATATCCAGTTAGCAAGGATCAGTACCGAGTATAGTAAACATATCCAGTTAGCAAGGATCAGTACCGAGTATAGTAAACATATCCAGTTAGCAAGGATCAGTACCGAGTATAGTAAACATATCCAGTTAGCAAGGATCAGTACCGAGTATAGTAAACATATCCAGTTAGCAAGGATCAGTACCGAGTATAGTAAACATATCCAGTTAGCAAGGATCAGTACCGAGTATAGTAAACATATCCAGTTAGCAAGGATCAGTACCGAGTATAGTAAACATATCCAGTTAGCAAGGATCAGTACCGAGTATAGTAAACATATCCAGTTAGCAAGGATCAGTACCGAGTATAGTAAACATATCCAGTTAGCAAGGATCAGTACCGAGTATAGTAAACATATCCAGTTAGCAAGGATCAGTACCGAGTATAGTAAACATATCCAGTTAGCAAGGATCAGTACCGAGTATAGTAAACATATCCAGTTAGCAAGGATCAGTACCGAGTATAGTAAACATATCCAGTTAGCAAGGATCAGTACCGAGTATAGTAAACATATCCAGTTAGCAAGGATCAGTACCGAGTATAGTAAACATATCCAGTTAGCAAGGATCAGTACCGAGTATAGTAAACATATCCAGTTAGCAAGGATCAGTACCGAGTATAGTAAACATATCCAGTTAGCAAGGATCAGTACCGAGTATAGTAAACATATCCAGTTAGCAAGGATCAGTACCGAGTATAGTAAACATATCCAGTTAGCAAGGATCAGTACCGAGTATAGTAAACATATCCAGTTAGCAAGGATCAGTACCGAGTATAGTAAACATATCCAGTTAGCAAGGATCAGTACCGAGTATAGTAAACATATCCAGTTAGCAAGGATCAGTACCGAGTATAGTAAACATATCCAGTTAGCAAGGATCAGTACCGAGTATAGTAAACATATCCAGTTAGCAAGGATCAGTACCGAGTATAGTAAACATATCCAGTTAGCAAGGATCAGTACCGAGTATAGTAAACATATCCAGTTAGCAAGGATCAGTACCGAGTATAGTAAACATATCCAGTTAGCAAGGATCAGTACCGAGTATAGTAAACATATCCAGTTAGCAAGGATCAGTACCGAGTATAGTAAACATATCCAGTTAGCAAGGATCAGTACCGAGTATAGTAAACATATCCAGTTAGCAAGGATCAGTACCGAGTATAGTAAACATATCCAGTTAGCAAGGATCAGTACCGAGTATAGTAAACATATCCAGTTAGCAAGGATCAGTACCGAGTATAGTAAACATATCCAGTTAGCAAGGATCAGTACCGAGTATAGTAAACATATCCAGTTAGCAAGGATCAGTACCGAGTATAGTAAACATATCCAGTTAGCAAGGATCAGTACCGAGTATAGTAAACATATCCAGTTAGCAAGGATCAGTACCGAGTATAGTAAACATATCCAGTTAGCAAGGATCAGTACCGAGTATAGTAAACATATCCAGTTAGCAAGGATCAGTACCGAGTATAGTAAACATATCCAGTTAGCAAGGATCAGTACCGAGTATAGTAAACATATCCAGTTAGCAAGGATCAGTACCGAGTATAGTAAACATATCCAGTTAGCAAGGATCAGTACCGAGTATAGTAAACATATCCAGTTAGCAAGGATCAGTACCGAGTATAGTAAACATATCCAGTTAGCAAGGATCAGTACCGAGTATAGTAAACATATCCAGTTAGCAAGGATCAGTACCGAGTATAGTAAACATATCCAGTTAGCAAGGATCAGTACCGAGTATAGTAAACATATCCAGTTAGCAAGGATCAGTACCGAGTATAGTAAACATATCCAGTTAGCAAGGATCAGTACCGAGTATAGTAAACATATCCAGTTAGCAAGGATCAGTACCGAGTATAGTAAACATATCCAGTTAGCAAGGATCAGTACCGAGTATAGTAAACATATCCAGTTAGCAAGGATCAGTACCGAGTATAGTAAACATATCCAGTTAGCAAGGATCAGTACCGAGTATAGTAAACATATCCAGTTAGCAAGGATCAGTACCGAGTATAGTAAACATATCCAGATAGCAAAGATCAGTACCGAGTATAGTAAAGATATCCAGTTAGCAAGGATCAGTACCGAGTATAGCAAACATATCCAGTTAGCAAAGATCAGTACCGAGTATAGTAAACTTATCCAGTTAGCAAGGATCAGTACCGAGTATAGTAAACATATCCAGTTTCCGCCACAAATAGAACATCAAGCATGCACCTACAACATCATCTAGTCTATCACTCGTTACCCCATTGGAAATATCCCGAAAAAATGATATTCCAACAAAAAATGAATATTTTATTTCAGATTCGAAAATAAATCTACTTCAACTAATTTCAACCAAAAGTGTGTTTTTAAGCTAAAACTGATTGTTGTTTAACCAAACATGTCGTGCAAACTGACGTATACGTGTACGACAATTGGAAACAGGTTTTACCGAGAATAGTGCATGACGCTAATTCATACGTCTACTTGATTCCATTGACCTAGATAATACATTTTAAAAGTTTTCTCGCATGCGCATAAACATCTCTATCAAATTGTGACATCAAAATTGCCCAATTTGACAGGAAGCGGGTTTTATCGTGACAGTAGCAATGGCTATCATAACTACCCCTACAAAAAGGCTCGTACGCTTGGAAGGTGAGGAAATGATATCCAAATTAGCTAATTTTATTTTCACAATATACTGACAAGTCGTTTTTAATCAAGTTTGATTTGCCGATAAAAACGTGGCATGTAGCGCCTCGATTACATTTAATTTGATTGTTTAAAGCCATTGACGGGCTTGTCTTCGCCTTGTTGCGTAATACCATGGTGACAAGATGTGCCGTATTATGTACGTCCTCACAATTAGAATATTACTACGCACTTTCGGTCGTGTTATACGCAGTATTGGTATAACCAGCTACAAAGGCTGTCATATGATGATTTTGATTAGTAAAATGTTTGAATACTTATAGATACTATCTTCTTATTGACAGCCATTACTTTTCTTCATCCCTTAAAGTTTACATGTTTGCCTACATAATAACGTTTTGCATACTAACAGTCACTAGAAAAGATGAGGAATTGCACACCTAGTAAAAAATCTTTTGTCGATGCAGAGGGCGAACAATATCATAAACCTTTTTTCACTTCATTATGGCTTTTTTTCCCATTAAGGACCCATCAGTGTAGTAATTAAGATAAAAGGAATTAAAATCATTATCTGAAATGTTAAACAAATTCATATCTAGATGCACATACACAATGTACATGTATATCATTCATATACTTTATATATTTTCTTCAATATAGCATGATAAAAATAAAATAGTGTTAATCCCAAATACGGATTTAACAAAAACTATTTGGTGTGTCACATTAAAAACTACGCTGTGCACATACACATCTTTTCACTAACTAGCATTTAAAGTTTCTCTCACAAAATTCTTTATAGGCATAGGACGAAACAAGTGTCCTCAATAACTCAGGAAGAAGGAGCCTGGTGACATTTCCATGATGCTTTAAGTAATAATTAGCATTTTAACTGGTGAGGTTTTGCTGATCATTAAGAAATGATATTTTTACGATCAGATCGCCTTTTTTTGAAATGCGTCATACAAATCCTCACTCAATACACAACTTTATTTAAAATATTAACTTTCCGTCAAAATAAGAAGGTGCAAAAACACGATCGATTTCATAGTTTTTTGGTTGAATCTGAATATGAAAGCAACCCCGGGGTAATTTAAAGATGTCTTCATTAGCCTTGTATTGCTGTTAAATTTGCACTTTCATCGGCAGAAAAATGTGACAAAAATAAGAAAAAAACAAATTTATTGAAAAAGCGCATTTTTTTTTAATATTGATTTATTTGTATTTCTTAGTGTGATCGACGCGAAGCGTCAATTGAAATTTAAAATCAAACTACTATTTCCGATCAAGGTAAAGGAGCTACATGTACAGTTGATTAAGAACCAACCATTGAGTTTAAAACTAACGACTTTACCATAAATGAACCATATACAGAACTGCAACATTGTGTATAGGGAAAAACAATCAAGAATCTATGAGAGAATGATATAACTATTAATATACTGGATGTTTAGCCATATCGCACGTGAAAATGTATGGGGTTTTCTCCGGGTACTCCGGTTTCCTCCCACATAAAGACCCCTCGCACGCTAACATCCGGGCCAACAAGAGTTATATATATACATGTAAGTTGGAATAACTTGTTTCATAATTGTTGTAAAATAAATAAAGTTTACATTAACATGTAATAGATAATGTAAAAAGGGGGGGGGGGGGACTGTAGCCTCTTATATTTTGTGAGAACAAGTTTAAAGGAGCGATGTTTATCTGTGAACAGATTAAGATTTGTAATTTATATAAAATCTTACAGCGGAGAAAGCAGAAGAAAACGAGATTATCTGTACTGATGCATTACGGTACAGTCTGCGGTTCAATGTTGATTAATGCGCATTAGCTACATAATACCCTTCTTAAAGTATATAAAAAAACTGATGGTGGGGTAAACTTGTTTACATCGAATTAAACGACCCTGAAAATGGATGTCGCGAAATATAACACGGTCATACATATAGTAATCTGGTACATTTAAATTTCTTCGACACATGAAATTGTATGCATAACAATGCAGTTCGAAGGTTAATCCTCAAGAGTCCACGCCTATGGAGTTTGATGTTATTCGCATCGACAGGTAGGCACACTGGGTATGGGCAAGTCTTTGTGTTGGAATTCAATTTTGCTCATCTTGCGTGACCCCCTGTCTGCACTCTCTTTGTCATAATGACGTCATAGTTGACACGGACGATCAAGTGTCTGCATTATATCCCCCAACGGCGCATGTTATTAGCGCGGGGTACTCGTTATATACACAATGCATCTCCGTTTTACACATTTAAGAGGGTACATGAAGGGCCTCCTGCATGGACACGTATTCATCGGCGCAATCGTCGTTGTTGACGCTAACACTGATGGGCCGTAAAATCGCTTGAAAACGAAAATAATTCCTTTTATTAAAATAATAATTTCGTTCTGCTCTTTGGTCTTCCACAGTCGAATATTTTATTTGCCATTTTCTTGTCGACATTCCCCTGTATTTACCTCGACGTTGCCCGAACTTTAATAGGTGTCATTGCAGAATATTTAGTGGCTGTGGGTTAGGCTGACACTACCTTATTCACTCTTCCTCTATAATTTGAACATTTTGCAGACAAAATCATAAACTCCTTAACCCAGATTTAAGACATTATTTGAATCTTTTACTATTAAATTGATAAATGTTATTTTTCAATTTTCATAGAGACTCCATCAACATACACTTCAATTAAAAGTCCTTTCAGATTAAATTGCATAAAGTCAATGCCCTTGTCATCAAAGAATGGTGGTTACTATGGTAACGAATGATGTGTTTCAATCATCTAGGATGATGAATAGAAAATGAACAAAGGGACACTGATGTCAACCTTCTGTAATTGGTGTATGTATTCGTTGTTTCTCAATGACAATGTATACCTTCCATTACATAGTAATGTTTCTGAATTTTCCGATGATGTTTTAATGTTGTGTTGCGATAACTGCTTTGGAAGTTCTTTCGATGAATTATTTATCTCATTTGTTAATAACGAATACAAAACCATGGGGGAGGTTCGTCAAACTCCTTAATTATATGGTTTTCAGACATTAACTGAGTACTTGTTAAAATGTTATTGATAATAACCAGTTAAGTGTGTATATTAAGAACTGTGCCGCTAGTCAAATGAGAGATCTGTAACCATTAAGGCTTTGATTACCTTGAGGACTAAGCTATCCACAAGTAGAGTGTACCACATTGTATCACGAAAATGAAACCAAACGGATGCATTGTAGTGCACCGTTAACATTTGGCAATACATGTAGCATACCAAACACTGCGTTTATATTCTATCGGACCTCGTTATAACAATTCCACAAATGGCAGGATGCCTTTGACTATTTTCTATCAAGTATCTGTTTGTGATTAAAATGGTTTTTTTTCAATTGTACTATGCAATACGCACTTTTATAATTTACCTCATATACGGAGTGACCAGGTTCTTATTTCTATTAAACCTAACGTTAATTAAATTGTTAACCAATTAAAGTCGAAGTGCCCGTCAGTTAATTTCCTAAGATAGTGCATTTTACCGTTAATGTTGGCTGTGTACCTCTTGTGGTTTCTATAAAAGACACGTCCGTTACTTATTTTTAGACTGTCATTCATTTGACATATCTTCAAAATCATTTATTCAGTCTTGACAGGTTGAATTTTGTTTACTTTCATTTCCGGTTAATAAGAACATGCATTAAGAAAGTGATGTCACATTATGTGGTTATTCATTTATTATTTTCTGCACGAATAGTTGTTTTGTTGGAAATGTTTTACTCAGCCTTTTTTAACTCGTTTTTTTCTTTCTGTCATTTGGCGAACGCTTCCGATCAAACCATCTGTATTGTTTCGTTTCACGAAAGCGCTTTCTTACTGATATTTCTTGCCTGCATGTTAAGATTATCAAGGCTAGAAGCTGATCATTTCAAATGACATTTAGGTTGTCCAATTGCCAGTTGATCCTGTAGTATGTTAGATTTGTATGTAGTTGATGTAAGCACATAGATCTACCAACAGAACGCGCATTTTTCCACAATGGACACTCTTAATCAATTTTATAGTTCAATCATTGTTTAATCGTTTCCACGATGTGTTGACCAGACTACCAACGAGAGGAAAATCATAGCACGAAGAAGCAAAACAATTCTGAAAAGAAAGATTGATATGTCTTTGCATTGCGATGTTATGCTATGTAAGACACATTTGCATTTTACGTGACTGGCTATTTAAGAATTTTCATTTTTCTGTTCATGATATGCACACGGCGTATGAGTTCGTGACTTGTCACATTGACTCTGCACATTTTACAACGCCACGTTTATGGAAATAGCGCAGGAAATAAATGACATTCACCCCTGTATCGTTATGGAATGTACGCCGTCTGCAGGCATTTTAGATTATCCCTGGGGTTCAATTACTATCGCTCTCTTTTCTACTGGAATGCACTTGTATGTCAGTGTAATGTCGAAGGTTCTGTACGTGTTACAGTTTGGATGATACAGGTTAGACTCGTTTGATCCTTTTATGTCAAAAAATCCCAGGTGCAAAAATCCTTAGTGTGCATCTTCAGGTAACACAGGACAATCAACTCTCCGCATGTAGATAAAACACAGGTCATCGTATAATTGACTGTGACATTGGTGGTTGTTGTGCATGTGCGCTACGGCAAGGTTTGCATAGATCATATCACGGACCGACCAATATTTGCCCGGCACGCGCTATATCTGCCCTACGTGTGCCAGTTCAGTTGTACTTCTGATTCAAAACATTTCAGGAACTCACATCTCAGTTACACTCAATTCATGTTATTGCTGTTAATTTTGATGCTGCATTCATTTGTTATAGAGCGTAGTAGGTGTTACGAGTGATATAAAACTATTTTTACATTTGCGCTGCAACCAACAATATAAACAGTAGAAATGCATTTCATTTGAGAATGAAAGCAAAAGTCTCGTGACGTAGCACGTTGTTTGCTTATGACGTCATAGATTGGACTTGTTCAACGAGAGTCTTGTGCCGCCAATGTCGTTAAAAGTACGACGCATATACAAAACGCAGTAAATAAATTGTCATACCGGTATGAACGCAAATCGGTTACATCCATATTAAACATGAGAGGGCCTCATGCAATACCCATTCGCAATTTGTTAAAATTATTATCTGAAGAGAAAAAAGTTTTCTAACAAATCATTAAACTCGGTGGTGTCGTTGGAAAAAGGGCCATCGTTTATTGACTGAAAAGTTCGTTTTTCAGCACAGTGTACCACAGTTTACTCAATGCGTAACACTAGTGTCATATTACAATACATGGTTACCGTTTCTAAAATCGATTTTGAACTTGTTCAGTTATTGAAAGCAATTAAATAGTGTTGATATGTACAAATATCAAAATTAGTTATATTAAGATGACAACTCAAAAGTGTTTAGGGTGGTCGAGTGGCGCAGTGGATAGTGCACCTGTTTTTTTTTACCTAGGCGGCCGGGAAACGATTTCCCGATCGGACGTGTAAAGGCATTGGGGTCACCTGTCCAACGACGTAGGTTTTCTCCGAGTACTCCTGTTTCCTTCCACATAAAGGCCCTCCGTGCGCTAACAACAGGGCCAACAAGAGTAATAATTATAAGTTGGAATAACTGATGAAATGATTGTTGTAAACTAAATAAAGTTTATGTTTAAAATTGTTTAGACCTACACTGTACAATTCTTAATTATGTTTTATTTTCTGTATGTTCCAGGAAATTTGTCCGCAAGAGATGTACTCTCATTCACAATAGACGTCACAAATAATCCGGGTCCTCTGGAAGCACTGAGTGCACATCTATGGATATTAATGCGCAAGCGCAAACGGAAGAACAATCGAGGAAAAAAGATATTCTTGGAAGTATTAAGTATAGACGATAATGACGCAGATTACGAGGTGCTGACTAGCCTAATTACACGTGTTAAAAAAACAAGATGGCAGAAAGTGAGTTTGCCGGTTACTTTTATTCAGTCACTTTTAGACTCCAACACACGACGACTACGGCTTCGAATAACATGTAGAAGATGTGGAAAAGTGGTGCGTCCAGTTTTGTTTAAAAAGCATAAAAATCTCAGAAAAAAATCGCGCAGAAAGACTCTGAAGAAGGAGAAGAGGCGATCACATCAAAAACGGCAAGCCGCAGAAATGCGCAGGCTAAACCGGAGATCGCGCAGACATGAACGGATTCCACCATTCCTTGTTATAAGCACTCGATATAAACATACGGTTTCTACAAGGATGTAAAATTAACTGTTGATTTATTAGGACTATATGTAATGTATCTCTACAACTGCGATAGATACATGTACATAAATATAGATTTATATCTATTAAAAATCTATATGTATGCAGATAAATGTATAGATGTGTGTAACAGGTATTCCGTCTTTGCGTATTGCAGAGTTATCTTCACTTGGGAGCAGGTATTGATTGTTACGTCATTGGTCTGTGTGAGAAAATTACGACGTTTTCCCAAAAATTGATGACGTTACTCTCACAAACAAGTGACGTAACAATCAATACCTGCTCCCAAGAGAAGATAACTCTGCAATACGCAAAGACGGAATATGTATATACCGGTTCATAACCGGTTCATAACTATTCCATTTTGACGTCATCGAGAGAAAAAGGGATTCATTTTCGTTAATATTACGATATAGCACTGTAAGTTTAGCTGTGCGATATGTTAGCATACGCTTCTAGCACCTCTCGTAATGGGGTCCGTACGCTATATCTCATGTAGCGCTAAAGTTAGCACCTCTCGTAATGGGTTCCGTACGCTATATCATATGCAGGGCTAAAGTTGCATTTTCAGTTGATTAAATAATTAGTAACTTAGATTGAGACCAATAAGTGTTATACAAAATACGTAAGAACAGTCGATTTTTACAATGGTGAATTTCCCTTTTTAATTTTAATTTCCAATCACTATAAATGAAGAGAAATATTTCTGATTTGTTGAAAAGGATCGGTTTTATTAGAAAGTATTTGATCTTGTTGATGACAAGATGAAAAATCTGAAAGATAGGTTGTGGACGTTAATAATATATTTGATATGTTGACATTTGCAAAATATGATTTTTCCTTGTTTTGCATACTCCTGTTATTTCCGTATATTGCTAATGGGAAACAAATACAGCCTGGGATACATATAACTTACCGACTACTATTACCTTAAACATGTATGTATGTTGTTATCCTCGCACTTCCAGAGGTTACGCTCTGGCGTTGGTTCTCCGCACACCCGGAGTATGCACGACATCTTGAGGTTGATACATACAGGCTAGTTTGATTCTTTGTATGTCCATCAAAACAAATGATCGGCACCGTACAGGTAAAATTCACTTGCTTTGACGTCAGTCGTCGTTCCTTTAGTCTTCAAGGGTTAGGTATCAAGCCTTGGGATTTGTAAGTTTTGTTTTCACCAAAAACTAATCAAATAGCTAGCCACGTGCCTTCGATTATGTCATGACATATTCAAGGGATGCAGAAAAAGTAACTGAGCGTAGCCCCTGAAATTCCGAAGATGGTATGTTGTCCAACTGAACCGTCTGATATAAACTTTTGATATTGAGCTGATACATGTGTATCTATCGTTTTAGATTTCGTTGATATACCTAGATCCGTTGGCGATATTGACGTGTATACATTTTCCCGGTGTTATACGCACTCAATTATATGGTTATACTTGTATAAAAACGTTAGATATGTGCTGAATGAGAAAAATAATCAATGTTGTTTGTATTTGTGAAAAATATCTAAATAATACAAAGATACGCTGTCTGTTTTTGTTTGAGGTCAAGACAGTTGATTCATGTATATATTTAATTTAATGAAAACTTTGAGACGATTTATATACACAAACTTTCAAAATCATACTAGATTACCCACGTGATTGCGAAAGTCTCAACTAATATCAAAACATTGACGAACTTGTGGCTTATCGAGACATTGTTTAAAACACTAGCCTGGGACAACAAAACAACAACATGATCAATTTAACAATACCGACAACATCAACAATACAATATCAACAGTCCCAATGAAACAACAACAACAACAACAACAACAACACCAACAACAACAACATACATCTTTCAACAAAACAACCACAACTTCAAAAGTATCATCAATCAAAATCAACAAGTTGTAACAAAACCGAAAAACATCAAGCAATACCGACATCATTGACAAAACAAAATATGACAACAGCAACGGCCCTAGCATCACCAAGAAACAATTGAAACCTCTTTAGTAGCAGAAGCAGCAGCAGCAGCAGCAGCCTCAATAGAACAACAAAACTAGAATTGCAAAATCAGTACGACATCATCAACAAACTAACGATGACAACTGCAAAGACATAACACACAAAATTGCCACAAATCAACAACTAATCAACAGCACCCTCAACAACGCAATATAATCAACAATATCATATCGAAATCATTACCAAAATAATACTATCACTAAGAACAGGTACAGCAATACCAATACAAACAGCAAAACTATATCGTTTTCGTCAACAGAACAACGACAATATAACTAAAATTATAACAAAGACAACAACAACACCAAACCAAATAACAACAAATGTCACGACTCTCTCAACAAAAACGGCGACATTATCAAAGGTTTAACACCATCTGCATACAATGACATCAATAGCGAAAATTAAAACAATAAATGCATCATCACCATTGATAAAACAATAGTAATTGAACAGCGACAAACACAAAACAACAGCTGAAACAACACCAGCATCGAAGTCAGGACAACTAAACAACGTCACCAAAATCAAACCAACAAAAGTGATAAAGTAAATCCAATAAGAACTCCAACACGTCACCTTTTTGCCGGAAACAACTCAACAACAGCACCAAAAATAAAACAACAACTACTACAACGCCATCAACCAATCAAACACAATATCGTCACCGTAAACAACGTGTGGTAAACCTGGTTACGGATCTAATGATGTCTACTGCAGTGTGCACACAGTTGTTTGTGTGGTACATGTAAATATCATTACGAAATGTTTGGAATGAATGTGTTTGTTAATCTGTCTGTTAAAACATGATTCATTTTCTACATGTTCTTATTCTGTTGTCAGCATTGTTTTACTGGTCGGGTCCCGACATCAATCCTCGTTCATATGTAAATCGTCGTAGAACAGCATTTCTGCATAACATGTGTTTGGTGGGGAGTTAGCCTACATACAAGTTCACATGAGTACCTTGCTATTAGAAATACCTCAAGTGCATTTTTAACCCATTTTCTTGTTATTGATAATACTTGTATGCTTTGTCATTTTTGTTTGATACCGGTGAAACTATTATCTTACCGAAATATGTTTTTTATCTTGACGTTTTTCTTGTCAACTTTTTGGTATCAAAAATCTCGATTACAAATTTATTATTAAACCTGTGTAATTAATTGACCGAATCATGTTGAAATAATTAATTATCGAAATATGAATGCATGCTATTGCTCAACTACAATATATTTTATCACGTTAAGGATGATCTTACAGTCAAACCCGGTTTTAAAGTGTTTTTAGTTTTAGTTTTTATTTAAATTAAGGATCCTTGTTCCACTGCACTGTTTTTCGTATTTACAACCCATTTCGGTTTTTGGATATAACTCTAGCGACATGGTGTCAGGCCACCTCTGTTGTCCTGAAAACAGTAGGAGTGGAGGTGAAACAATCTACAGTATAGGGCTAGACCCACCTTAGCTCAACACTGAGAACACTGTTGATGATTTTATTTTGTTTATTTAATCAAGAAATGTGTTATCAAATCTAAAGTCATCCCGAATTTTATTTTTCCAAATTATGGTTTCAGTTTTTGTCAGTGGTACAGGGATCCTTAATAGATAAGAAATGTCTTGCCGACCAATCAAAACTACCGATGTTTTTTTGAGGTATCATTCCTACTTTGCAATGATTATTATTGTAGAGCGCTTTTCTATCTTTACATTTTGGAATCACTTGATTAGGCATCTGCAATATGTATAAATATATATATATATTGACGTACTGTTAGCCACATCAACTGTATGGATGTAATGCAGATGATGTTTTGTTCATTATTTTAATGCGGGGTGGGGGCTACATATATGTATGGAATTTGTGTATCGTCGGATGGGTCAATAACAAAAACACACCCACGAAAACATGTATGGATATACTTTTTATCGCGCATGCGTTGTTTAAGCTATTGTATGTTGTATCCATCTTGTGTTGAAATAAGCGTCAATCTGGAAATTAGGCAGTGTTCATCGTTATTACATACATATTTAAATATATCAACGATAGTTTGTTACCGAATAAGTATGCAGATGAGGCATAAATGCCCTATGGAATGTCCTCATGAAACCCATTTAAATACTGATATCTTGCCAAACACAAACTCTTTGAAACTTTGACATTAAAATTCGTCATTTATAAAAGAATATTTGTACAACTTAAAGCAATGCAGCTTTGATACAAACTACTTCCTATGAGAGGCTACCAAATTTATTATTTTTGTTTTTTGTAATTTCGTTACTTTTTTTAACGTTATTGCAAACGGGTTCTTAAACTGATTTGAATCCGTTCGTGTTGAACATGTGACATACGCGCCACTTTAATCTAAAACAAAGCAGTGTTAGTTCTCTATATGTGGGCTTAAAAAAGCTACAACATTTATATAACTGATTTCCATATGATATTGGTTTTAAATCAATGAGTTTCTTGTACATTAAATTAAAAGTTTTATCCCCTGATGAAATGAAGCGGTGTGCAAAAAATGAATTAAAATTGTGTTTATGATATATGTAATTTAGACATTTACACTTGCCGTATCACTAAAAAGCTCAATGCCGGAACTGAAATATTCCGAACCTCTACCGACTATTAGTGTTTGTTTATCCGGAAAGAGAACATTCTTGGTTAAGGAAATTTTGAACCAGATCGATGTTCATTCAGAGTGTTACATGTATATATACATTTGATTCTTCAGCATTTCCCCCAAATCTACTGAAACAACCTATTTTAAGTACCGAAACTACCGGGTATGGAAACGTGTAGATTTATTGATAACGTGTAGAATTTAAATATAAATATTTAATGTTCGTATTCAGCTGATAACAAAATGTTTATATATCCTGTTATAGCTTGATATCGTGGGGTTGAATACAATCCATTGTTTTATCATGTAGTATTGTATATTATTGTTTGTTTCACATTCTCATATGTCGAAATCGACATCAATACTTGTCTTCGTATATATTGGTGGTGAATGTTTTGATAAGAAATATGAAAGGATGTATGTTTACTATTTAAGAAGTATCACGTGATCGAACCTGTCAAAATAACCCGGATGGTGTTCTATGGTATGTGGTTATTGTGTACAGAAACCAGAATGTAATAGTATTCGTTGTTCAACTGTCTGTGTCATTGTTTTCACTTTAGGTGTAGCTATTTATCAATATATCTTTATGTTAGGAGTGCAGAAGTAAATCAGTTTGTTTTACAACTTTGTGTACGAGTATCTGTGAAATATGAACGAAAGCATTTTACCAAAGATGTCATTTGATTTCTCCAAACAAAACAAGGATATGTCATTAACAAATTTACGCTGATTTGAAACATTTCTTTGTCTTGCAATGCCATGTACTAAATATCAAATTGCTTGGATGACCGTGTATTTTTACCATATCACAGGTAGCTTTTAGTATATACCGTCGATAACTGATTCATCAATACATTCTCAACATAGTTTGAAAAGAAGGCATGAGCAAAAACGAGGAAACTCTTGTTTTCTTAATCCAAGCAGACATCGATTTAAACTCTATTTGTGTACCAATGTGTTTTAATTTAGATGTTTGTTACGAAGTATTGGCACCATGCTAGCTCTGAAATAAATACAAAAATATCTGTATTTGTTGTTCCTTGCCTGTTTAGAAGAACACTGCATGAGTCAACCTAGTTTAGCAAAACATATTGCTGGATATAATTTACAGCTCAATCAGGGAAACTTTCTTGCTCCAAGATGGCACATATCCCATGAAGCTTTCCACTTATTCAAATTAAGACAGGCTATATACAACACCGACAACATATTTTTTTTGTAAACTGCACACCGAACATGTTCTTCAACAGTGCATAAGACATGAATATATCTTCAGATCCAAACGCTGGCCATGACTCAAGATTAAAATACAATTGCTTCAAACAATATATGATATATTTACCCGACAAGGGGACATAACTGTATTCACAAGTACATTGTAATGCTATTTAACTGTACCATAAACTACGTTACCCACAGGTTTTGACATTAACTGCAGCACAATGTATGTTACTTAACTGTACCGTAAATACCTGTACCCACGAGTAATAGTATTTAGTTCGTGCACAAGTAACTATACCAAAAAGGAATGCTATTTAGCTCTAGCACAGTTTATGCTTGTTAGGACTCGCACAACTAAATCAGCCAACCAGCAAGTGTTTCATACGTTTGTAGTTTCTATTTGAAATAAGTTCCGGCTAATTACTGGGCCACTGAAGGAGTTTAATAAGGAACTGATGACAGATCTTTAGATAAATTAAATATTCAGGTATTTAACTTTTGAAAAATATATACTTTTGATATATTTCCATGTATGTGTGTGGATTTGCACAGGGGCAAAATGTCTGGGGGCGTTTCTATTTTGGGTCACCGGTTTTGCTTATAACCTTCCGGTTGTCAACTTCTTGGCGCTGTGACACTCCAATATGCCACTAAACCTACCAAACAAGTCATTTTGTAGCCTTTGCAAGGTATGTATTTATGAATCTAGACAGTTGTCACTAGTTTTTAACTTCAAATATTAAAGTTATTAGCTAGAATGTTTGGTAATAACATATAGTAAATGATTTAGTTGTGTGAGTCCTTGTTAACCTTAAAATAAGTAACTGTAAACACATTGAATGCTATTTAATTCTACACAAGTTATGCTTGTTAACTGTAGCATAGGTAAATGTACCCATAAATGATGTTATTTGAATGTAATATAAGCAACTCTACCCACAAGTAATGCCATTTAACTCTACCCACAAGTAATGCCATTTAACTCCACCCACAAGTAATGCTATATACTATTCAACTGTACCATTAGGAACTGTTACACAAGTTATACTATTTAACTGTAACAAAAGTTATGCTATTTAACTGTCCCATAAATAACTTTACCCACAAGCAATTATATTCAACTGTACAATAACTAACTGTAATTATATTGTACAATGTATCTTTACCCGGAAGAAATGTTATTTAAGTGTAGCACATTTTTTGCCATTTAACTGTATTTACAAGTAATGCTATTTAACTGTAGCCACATGCTATTCAACTGTATCATAAGTATGTGCACCCACACATTATGCCAGTTTACTACTGTACTACAAGTAATGCTATTGAATTGTACAACGTACATGAACAGTGTATATTTACCCACAAGTAATGCTATTTAACTGTACAATAAGAAATGTTAGTGTTGTAAATATAAGCCTTCTGTACTTTGTAGTAGTGTCATGCCATTTCGTTCTTTAACACGTAATCAAACCACGCCTACATTCATATGCGTACATATACTGTCAATGTTCAAATATTAGTGGTTTAAGCGCTTTCCGCGCGTTAAATATTATTTTTAATATTGTGATCGCGTTAATTCATCTTTTCGCCTATGTATATCAAATTTTTACAAAGCGCTTACCTAAGTATATTTACCTTGAATTCAGTTTTTAAGTCTAATTACATCGCTTTTATACAATTATGACATTACTTTATTTAAAATATATTTGATATATTATCATCAATAATTGATATGTATCGTAATCGCCGGTTTCTTTTTAAAGTCCTGATGCTCACATTCTCAATTTGTATTACAAACAAACCACGAAAAAGCAAACAAACAAACCAATATCAATAATACTATATACATTAATACCTATTTTAAATGAGTTAACACTTTATTTATGCCACGTTCTCTTAAAAATCACAAAGTGCATAGAATATGTGTGAGATGGTAAGAAAAGCGCATGCGCATCTGGATTTAAATGCATCGCCTTCCAATCTGCACGTTCTACAAGGTCTACTAGTACCATTTCCCTAATTTCCCTAACAATGTCCACAATATCAACACAAAGATATATTGTTTAAAACATATCACTTCCTAAGTGCTGGAAAAGAACTTACGGAAAATCTTAAAAGTGTGTATTTATTATTACAGACCAAGTTTAGATATTACTACAACAAAAAGTATATGCAATGGCTCGCCGCATTGAACCAGACTTTAGCCCTCACTTAGACTGATGTAGTCCGCACTTGACCTGGCTTCGATTCCTATATATAGAACAAGGTCATTGCATTTGGACATACAGGACAATACAATAAATCCTTAAAGAGCATTAAAACCCCATATGTAGCACACATACATAATCCTACTTCAACAGGCATATCAAACCAGCAATATATTTCCACCTTCTCTCTCTTTCCTGTCTGTATATTACCGAACTGTCCATGGCAAGAAAAGATTAAGACTAATGTTTGTCCTACATAGTGAATAAATCTGGAAACTCATTTGTCCTTTCTATGATTGAAAGGAAGGATCAGCAATTATGTACAAAGAAAATGATTGTCTCGGCAAACCGACAAATACATGCAGGATATGAAGGTTGTTCCCATCGACCTCTTTCATAGTTACATGTAAGGTGTGTTCCAGCGCATCAACAAGGAACGAGAGCGGATCATCCAGCTGAAAGCCACTTTTCCATTTCGCATGAATAGACCAAAGTACCTACGTACTGGAAGGGGAGGGACTATACAGCTAGACAACTTGTTAATTTAATAGATAAAATCTGAACTGTAGTCCGTTCGGTTCGCGGTATGTTCAAAATCAGGTGCTCGATTTTTGTATGTTCATATTGGTTTGAATTCAATCCGTCCTCCATACTCCAGGGGTAACGCTCACTTTTGCTTTCTGCACCCCTGGAATATGTCATGGCAAAATTAAAGGCTAAGCGTCCACCATTTTGCGGATGAGACGTGAAGATTAGTTTGATCCTTTTCATGAAAAGAATCTTTGTCGAGTAACGGCAAAATTGACTAGCTTTGAAGACGGTTGTCACTCCTCTGTAAAGTTAGCATAACTCCTGGAGTATCGAGGATAAATTAATTATGACATCATTAAGATTTCATCCGTGCTAGGGTACAATTCAGTCTGTAACATTAAAACTAAACGGCGAAATATTTTTTTTTTTTTTAAATCCGCAATTGCATCTAATAAATTATGTAATGTATCTTCCTCCGAACAGTACAGCTACTGATAATACCCATAAATATAAACATAATGTTCTGGAAATTGTGTTGATATAATTTAAATTAGATAACATAATATTTCAGGGAACATGTTAAAATGTAATTATTTTGTTAAAAAAAAAAAAATCCTAGGACATGACAGTCCTAAAAATAAACAGAAAATTGCATTTTATCGGCTATGGAACATTAAATCTTTAAATGCGTGCATTTTATTATGATAATGATATTTAGTAGCTATGCTATCAACATGTAACACTTATTGTTGGGTAGCCTTATGAACTTCAAACTGCTGTACAAATATACACTTTGGATGCCTTTATGGATTTGGATCAACGCCCCTTTTTTACCATTGTCGTTATACATAACTAAAATATATCTGTATGATTTTTTTACGATTACATCAATTCGTTTAATATATTGCAATGATGCGGGAAATTACGTCATGTATGCTAACATTATGGTCGTTGGATAAAAAACAATGCGATAATTTATATCATTCGGACGTTCCTCCATCATGATGTCGTCAATGATATACTTAGATTGGTAAATCACGTAATTACAACTCAATGTTATGACTTTTATCAAATCACGAAAGAAAATTTGCAAAATAAAAATACGACTTTATCAGATTTTCTGAGGAAATATACAGGCTGCATTCATTTCCTTGTCGTGATACCAAATCGGAATGCATTGGTTTTCATTGAAAACCCTCATCTCGATATAGCTATCGATTGCAAGGTTATTCCATTATATGACCTGATTTCTATCCTACTATTTCATTGTCTTAACGTTAGCCGACGTGTTAAATTAAGTCATGTACCATTCCAGCTCATTCGTGAAAGTGCAAACGAGCCATAAATGAGTATTTGTATGACAAAAACGGAAAGAAAGCGTTCACTGGGGCATAAATGCGTCTATTCGCTGATCAATAAATACAACGGCACAATCAAATTGCTGAACATGGTGTTGATTCAAAATCAATTGAGTTATAAAAAAGAACATTTTATTAATTATCACGTGACTTCCCATGTAGAGTGTTTTTTAAAGAAGGTTTAGTCAAGCTTTTTAAGCATTTTATGTGGAACATTTACAGCATAACACATAATCTCAACATCAACCGGAAAGTATTCTGAAACGCCTTACTCGATGTGTTTATAGAAAAAAAAATGAATTATTTTTATTCAAACAACACTGTATGCACTTGTTCGTCTCGCAATATAGCGGAAGTGAACGATTTCCCCGGTCACCAGGTCATGACGTGAAAACAAATGTTTGGTTTGGTTTGTTTGTGTTTTACGTCCAACCTATTGGCCACCGCGGCAACAATACAAATGTAAATGTTTTGCTAATATCGACAATATTTCTCAAAAATCTTCAAAATTCATATAGAGAGTTCAGTGAACATAAATAATGAAAAATAATTTAATCCCGAAGTATTTCGCCAAAAATATATATATATATATAAATAGAAACGCACATTTGTATTGTTGATATAGTTATGTACTGCCAGTTGTCAGGAAAATGTGAACGAGTGGAATACTTTGCTGGGTTTCTTCGGTATGGTATTTCAGTGAGATATCACTATAAAGTCGGCATCAGATCCGCGCTACCATAAGGAGGAAAATACACCAACATACCTTGTCTCCTGCATACACACACGCAATCACTCATTCACTACACACATGGAGGCACGTCCTACTGTTGGTAGGACGTTAGCCTCTACACAACCAACCAACCAACCAACCAACTAATCAAAAAGTGTATATATATAATAGAAAGAGGTTTTAAATCGAAGCAATACTAGTATACATGTTTGTATAACTATCAGAACTAGATAACCCGATGTCACACACTCATCCTTCTTTTTTTTATTTTACATTTTACTGTATACAATCTAGCACAATAAACATTACAGGGCGTTCCCGTATAAACGATCGTTTTCATTTTCTACATATCTGTTGGCAAACAATCGGTAGAAATTCCATAGATTTTCTGCTGAAACCAGTCACAAACACTTAGCTCCTCTTACTAACTAAGCATACATTTAGAGCTTGCAATGAAAATATTTCGAATGCTTCAGAATTTCTAAATATCATTCTGAACAGACACTCTGTAATATATCTAAATATGCTAGCTCACCTGGCACATGTTTTACTCCCGATTACGTAAGTTTTCAAAAGTCTTCTGATCTTCATGTTAAAATCAGCGGTGTTTAACGCATACAAATAATAATAAATATCTCTCAGAACTTAAATTTAAACGAATTGCGATTTCCGAAGGCACCTTTTACTTTTTTTTCTTTGCAGTATGACTTTACTCCTCAATGAAAATGCAATTAGGATTATTAATAATGATATTATCACCCTGTGGTATCTATACAGATACATTTTATGTCTGTATAGATGGGGAATGGTTGAATGGCAGACTATTGTCGGCGGAGTTGTGACTGAAATAATAGGATGTGAGAAAAATAACCTTCCGCTACCTTGAGGGTGTAATAAAGAAATCTCCAACCCTCGGGTGATTTTTGTTGTTGTCTAACCCTCGGCAGAGCCTCGGGGTTGGAGATATCTCTGTCACACCCTCAAGGTAGGAGATGATTCTATTAGTCGCCCCCTAGAGGGGGAGATAGCCTAGTACAATAATAATACAATATTACAGTAATAATATTATGACGTCACGTCATCAATGCATGGACGTACCTTCAACAGAACAAGACCATGGAAGACAACTCTGGATTTGCAAGAACATGCCATTACCGCTTATTTTTCATGCAATCACCGCTTGTCGGCGGATTTGTGAGTGAAACAGGGAGAAAACAATCATCCCCCAATTTGAGGGTGACACAGAGAAATCTCCAACCTTCGGGATGATATTCTTGATTGTCGTACTCTTGGCAAAGCTAGCCGAGGGTAAGACAATCAAGAATATCATCACGAGGGTTGAAGATTCCTCTGTCACACCTACAAGATAGGGAAAGATTTTATTAATATCACCAATTTGATAGTGCTGTCCACACTTCGGGTCAGAGACATTTTATATTCTCCATAGGCTAAAGACGAGATGATCCCTCGGTGTCAACAACCCATGGACATCACTGATCAACAATAGCAGATCGCAGAAGATCACTAGATTCGCCGTAAATCGTTCGATCAGCGTGTGTGGGTTTTGAAATCACAACTTGTATTTGAGGCGGAAGAAAAGAATCTTTCTTAATATCAAGTACAGAAACTGCACTGTGAACAGTGGTGTATCGGACGGTATCCTGGCAATTAAACAAGTTTATTGCATCAAAAAGCAAATGCGATTTATGATGAGGAAGAATGAAACTAAGTAAACATTCACACGAGAACAAGAAGCTGTAAATGTTACAGAGTATACCGCGTTGTCAATCGATCAAGATTACCACCAACCTATCCTTTCTCTCACTGTAAATATGTACTTCCTTTTTTGTTCAATAAATATCAATAAACGATGGCACTTCCTGCTCCCTCCGTCATCGGAATGTACGAAGTTGGGGAAAGATGGTATACATCCGACTGGTAGGTTAACGACGTACATTATCGCCGTTAGATTGGATCAGTTGATAGCAAAAACATCATTTTAATTGTCACTATCCGGGTTGAGCCGGTTCCAACTGTGTATTACCATTACATAATTGAAATGTACTGGACAGGCACATATCGTATGATTTTAATCCTTTATACGTTAAGCAAATGAATCTGAATGGTTCATGCCAATGCTACGCAATGAAAGTGCTATTTTGTTCAATATGTTATTAAGCATTATAGCTTGATTCAGCGAAAAATAAATTCCTTCCGAAAAATTACTGATATACGTATATCAGTACACCTGCTGTCTTCCACTATATGATGGTATGAACAGATCAACATGTTCCGTCATCTGTGCGGACATCGGAGTAACTATTGATTCTGCTGTTCCCCTCCCAGCCACTGTAACCTCTGATGTTCGTTCTCCTTCCTACCAACCCTACCAACACTTCCTTTTCGGCGGACAATTTCTTCCGAGCAACTGTCGTTAGCCCATAAGAATAGTGTAAGTGGATGGAGTCTGTGTTTTTGTGTCCCGAATAAGCCATTACTGTTATTAAATTTTACCTATGAGTAGCCCCAGCATTTGTGAACAAAGTTTTCGACTGACTGTTACCGTTGCAAGGATTCAAACCCCTTAGCAAACCCACAAGCAATGTAATGTTGTCAAGCGCTCATGATGAGGGGGGTGTTTTCTCCTATACTTGCCTGTGACAGTTTTCTTTTCTTTTGCACTTATTATAAGATATATAAACTTATATTACAGTTGTTGGATTATTTAATAAAAATATTTTTAACGTTGTGATCTAAATAGATTTCTGATTTTTTATGTTAAGGGTTAAACACCCGTATAGAATTAGGCTTCCTTGACTTCTACACTGTAGCTAATGAAAGGGGAGAAAAACAGGAATTACGACAAACGTAATATATCTATATTCTATTTCAAGAATGTGAAATATTATTCCCAAAACATATACAACTTATATACTAAATGAGACTAGAAGACTATTTCTTAATTATTCAATTATTCAATCTGTAGGGGAAATATCGTTTCTGCCGCGTGACCCTCTGTCTACTTTGTCTATGTTTTACAATGTCCATACTCGTGGCAATTTTCGTGCTCTCTTTCTCCGTATACGTGTTATGTGACGGATTCACCTGTAGGGCCGAATGTGCCTCCTGCAACTTAATGTTTATTTTTGCGTTCACTTTAAATTGCTCCTCGTTCCCGTTCTTCTTAAACTGATACGGCGATAGCTCCGACATTTTGGAAATGTGTACATCCGACATCATCCTCTGTGTCTCGCTTATTTCATCTTTAAAACACTTCAACTTCGAAGTCATCATCCTTTCTAACTTGTCCAGAATGTCGCTTTGCGAAAGTATCCGCTGTCCCAGCGACTCCGTATCCGCCGACTCCATAACGCCAGAAATTTAAACGGTCCGTTCCTGAGCTGACCAAAAGCTAGAGTGCCTAACAAACTAACATGTTTCTCAACCTATACAATTGCTACGTTCCTACAGGACAAATAGTTCCCGCTATTCTAAGAACCGCCGGAAATTTAAACTATTCTATTTCAAGAATGTGAAATATTATTCACAAAACATATACTTATATACTTACTGAACCTAGAAGACTATTTCTTAATTATTCAAACAATATTATTCACTTCAAATATCAATGATTAATCAAATCGATTTAAATATCGAAGCGACAGGGATTTCCCCGATTTTTGGTGCGCACACTTCCGGTAGATTGTTTACATTCGCTACGGTAGATGACAGACACGGTGGCTGCGTCATGTTAACCTTGTGACATGTAGGCCTATCCTCAACCCAAGTGGAATGTATGGAAGTGATAGTGTGATTGGTTCAGAAAAAGGCGATTAGTTCAGTCACTTCTTTCCCGTTCCTTCGGCTTGTAATCGTGCTAAATGTGGGTCAGGTTCAAGCGATTGGGACAAGAGGTGCAGACTAACTCACACGTGTACATTTTTGATTTCCAGTTTCAAAACACAAATAAGTCAATCGGCAATGTTTTCTGTACTTCAATATATAACACAACGTGAATTGTCTCAAGAATGTGAGGACATATTTTCTTAAGCATGATCACAGGGGCCTGTGGTATGATGCAGTTCTATGGGAACACTCGGAAGAAAGAAAAAACGTGCTGTAAAATATTATCATGTTCAGCAAAGATTGCAAGGTACATGTATGTCAACATTAAGAAAAATTGGCCTAATTTTTATTATATAATGAGATTATTGACCAAATGCTTTAAAATCAAACCATGAATAGAAGTTGCGTAACGGGCAGAAACATTAACAAACAAAACCATATTGATTCTCGTGCAACAATAATAATAAAACAGTATGGAATTTAAACCTATGCATTTAATGCATTCATAACACTGATTAGGTTGCTGTCTTAAACACTCATATCAGAAAAAAATACAATATCATTTTATGAAAATTAAATTTAAATTTACCTACTTATGTGTAACTCAGCATATTTTTATTATGTGTTAAGAGTTCAACTTGTTTTCCTTAATTTATCAGGTATGCAGATAAAGACGGATTATCACATCCGTATATGTTAGTGAAAGAGGTAACTTTTCTCCAATACACTTTCCTGAGTAAGTCAGTAAGTAGGACTAATACAATTGAATTATACATGTTATAATAGTATATTTACATTTGCATGGCATTGTCACTATATAGCCTCTTTGAAAACTGTGTCGTTGATGGGACTTTAATTACCATGCAGCACGAGACACAATTCTTAGCATATTAATACAACACTGACCGGAACTACATATCCAATGTTAATACACATAACGGCTGCTGAAATATCGCTAGGCATTGTGAGATTTGATAATGTCATTGTAGATTTATGTGCAAAATAAAAAATAGAATAAAAAATACTTTTATTACACCAAAAACAAGACCAATGTCTACAATAGCGTACAAAATGCACATCGGTTGAAATCACCAATGCCGGCAATGGAAACAACTTTAACACTCACATATATTACAGACCTACTGATATGAGTCACAGCACACATAAACATTTCAGATATTTGTAACGAACCCCTGTGCTCCGTCGCAAGATCACTCACTTCAAACGATATCAGTTTCACGCGTCTCGCAGCCATGGTTTCCCCAATTTCTGATCACGACAATCTACCGACTGTAGTTAGATTCCCATACAAATAAATTCACGTCTGGATTCTTCACAAAATGAGCAAAGAAAAACTTTCGAATTAACTCCCAAAAATAACTCCCTCAGGGGAGGTCAAGGTCGGATTCACGGTGTTCACTGTATTTATCCATGCGATAAATTTGTTCCGGGGAAAAATCAGAACAATTTTAAATCTAACTTTAAGCTCAGATTTCTATTGATAAACTTAAATCACCCTATAGACATATCATACGCAATTGTATTGTCACTGAATTGTGGAATACAATTGAAGTGTTTGTTCAAATTTCAAAGTACTACTTTGTTTGCCAATCGGCACGCGACAAAAAACTATTCAAATTATTGAACGAAATTGTGTAGACATTCGATAAGGCGGGCATTTATTATTTTAAATATAAATTATAAGTTAAAAAAGAACATAAGAGGAAGAGAAAACGTAAATATAAGTATTGAACTGTTTTGCATGGTATTTATGATCCATTTGATAGCGCGCATTATGTTGTTTGCTTGCAAAGCTGTGTCATTCAAATAGATCATAAATACCATACAAAAACAGTTCAATGCTAAAACAATCCAACAACCAACCTAGTCATGTTGTTATCGATTCCTTTTCAAAGCTCATTTGTCCCTGCCTTTTCTCCAGTTTGTTTCAAATGGTATATTATATATTTCGTTCTCATCATAATGGATAAACTGGTATTATGCAATGATGTTTGCTGTGATTTGATTTTTCCATCAAACAGTTAAACAGAAAGTAGATGCCACTCAGAAACAACATTCAGAACTACATGGCATCAGGTAGCAGAGTACAGTAGCGTACGGTGGCCATTGGTGATATTTTTATACAATGAATAACCCCTGTAATATAACATGTATCAAAAATTTTAAAAAAAATCAGCACTAAAACTGGCATATACATGATGAAGTGGACTATGTGGGCTTCATAATTATTCAAAAAAAAAATCGAATTCGGTTTGAGACTACAATTTTGGGCATTTACAAATCTGTGTCTACACAACAAAAGCTAGCTTTTCATGTAGTCTATTTTTGTACTCAGCACATGTGTAAATATTGTGAAAAATCCACCGGAATGACCTATGCTAAAACGTGAGTATTTCTGTTACCGAGTAGGCGATATTTAATTTCAGACAGGTTTTAAGAAAATCAATTCTACTTGCGGGGGTCAAATTCTGGGTTAAAAATCATGATTTTTTTCCTTTTTTGGTGTTTTTTGATGTGGTAACCATGGTTTTCAGAAGTCCCAAATCTGGGGAAATCTTTTGATAAAAAAAAATGTTCTTCTAAAAAACACCTATTCAAAATGTAGTTTATAAATATATACATATATGTAGGTGTGTTGTGCAGGATGAATCCGCTAACCATGTTTATCCGAGACATTCCCTTTATTTTTAGGGTCAAGCCATTTCTACTGTACTCTGCCACCTCAGTGTCTTCCCCACATTCAGTATGACATGCAGGACAGATTATGCCAGAATTTGAATCTTTTAGGAATTGCATACAGAAGGTAAAAAAACTGAATTGGGTACGGTATGTACAGCAATGCTTTGCTTAAAGTTTTATTACAGCAGTGTTACCTTACTTAAAAAAATCCTATATTACTCTGCCAATTCAACCGCATAATGTGTTTGCAGACACATAGCTGCCTATCCACTGGTACGCAGGGGAATCCACTAAATTTGCAAACAGAAGACCTAGCTAGCTTTGCCAATGATCAATACATTGTATCTTTCTTTAAAACAGGGAAATATATTCATCATAAATACAATATTTAGTTGCTCGAAGTATGTGTGTCTGCTACCGAAACTTCATGTGGGACTGTAATCTCCTAAAACTGTTTGGATGTACCGTTTTAATTCCTTCCCAATCTCCAATCCTGACAAGGTACATATATTAAATTNGGGGGGGGGTTGCATAGGTTGACACCATCGTTTCTGATTGTTCAGTGTTGTTTATGTCCAATGAATGTGTAAAGAATATATCAATTTACAACATTTTTGTTTTACTTCACAATAAAAAAAACTGTACATTTTTGTATATTGTGTTGCATAGATGATCACCAAACCTTGTATGTACTTTCTGTTGATATATATGTACTACATGTAATTAAATTTCATTTCAGGGGTGCTAAAGGTGAAGCCTACACTTGACGGGGAAGCCTTATGTGAGACTAGTAATGAGAGGGACAGTCATTCCTGAATGTCTTCCAGTGGGGTTAGAGGCTAAAGGATTGTCACCAAGTTGGCAACATATGCCTGCTACCTTTACAAAAATACTTCCAATGACCTTCCCTGCCCACTTCTACGTGTAATTAAGCTCATATTGGTGATCTATCCAAACAAAGAAATGATGACATACTGTGTTTGAAATCTACTTCTAAGGGTAATAGTGCATCTCAGTGACTATTCAGTCCATTTGTACTGGCATAAGGTCACCTTTCTGTAGCTGTACAAGTTTTATAGAATTTTCATCATGTCAAAGTGTTGACCGGAAGGAAAAAAATAGGCTCAAATGTGTAGTGTTGGGCGATGAGTATTAAATTTTCCTTTTCTAATAAAATGATGGGAAAATGAACAAAACAGAACTTGATATTTATAATCTACAAAAGTTGGAACACATGGCCTCATCGACCTTAAAATTAATTACTTGGGAAAAGTCTGAGGCTAAGTATACCACCATTTCCAACTAAAATAGAATAGTCAAATACTTATTACACAGGTAATTACTGTATCAGAGATCAACAAAAGCAACGCTCTTTAAAAGCTTTGCCTTGTCATATAACATGTATGATTGTTACATCCGGTCGTTTTTTTTTTGAGGTAATGACGTATCTCGTTTTTGCATCCGGGTTTATGGGGCACGGTTATCTTGTTTGATCACGGATCTTAAGTTTCATCAGCTAAACCTGTTATTCTGTGAAAGCGACCTTGAATACCGAGATTTCTCTTGTATGTTGATAACTATCGTTAATATTTCATACCGCTGGCTCAAGGATGTGAACTGATAATCGCTTCATCTGTCGCCTAGGGTTATTGTAATGTGTACCTTGTTATTCACATAGATGTTATTTACACGACAAATATCACGAAAAGAAGAGCTCTAAACGAACACAAATAGACGTTAACAGTATACAATTTATTTAAAATATGTAGATTTTTTGAAAAGAAATGATCTTCTTACTTATTTGGGAAACTGATAACAAGGTAGGTGTCTTGACTGTGAAGCACTATCCTAGTAATATTACCATTTACGCCTGTCATCAATATTGATGATTTGAACAGCTCGGTATTCATATGACGTTAATTGCCATATCATGGCGGGATTTTAGTCAAGTAGAAGCACCATACTCCCGTGTACTGTCTTATGTACAGTTCGTACGTCCGAAAGTCTATGGAAATGAAGGAATGCCGATGTGTATCTCCCCTACCGTAACTTAAACCCAAACAATCCCGGAGTGATTGATGGCAATTGGATGACGATAAGTACAGCTTCTCTTCGTGTGTCCTCCTGACATATCGTTCAAATCAAATGCCAGCAATGCTTCTCTTCGTGTGTCCTCCTGACATATCGTTCATATCAGTATGTGTATCTTGTTGAACCAAGATGGTTTAGAAAATGGGTTTTTCAAGTGCTCTACGGTATATATTATAGTTTGTTGTTATTTGGAAGCATCGTTCAGTTTTTTTAAGGATGCCTGCATAACAAAAATATATTGCTATAAACTGGTAGATATTTTACCTCCATTGCTAAAGCTTAAACGAAAACATTTTACAGTTATTTAATCAATAGAAATATGTTTGTTCTTCTTCTTCTTTTAGTTGTGTTATATAAGTCCTGGGCCCGTATTCATGGAACCGTTCTCATGCTCAAACATGGATTTTGTGCTCAAGCCTAATTTCTTGTTCTGGTTTTAAATTAATAAAAAAAAATCTTGTTTCATCAATGACCGAAATTGTTTTTGAAGAAATTTACAGCAAAATACTGTTTTCAATGTTTACGTTTACCTTTTGCCACGATTTTATTCAATTGAGGTGTTTTCGACTGCTCAAATCGACAGCCGTTTTTACTTCAACAATAGAGCGCACTAGCCAATCAAACTTACTTCCGGTTAATTTGTTCAAATGTAAATATTGGTTACACAGTATCTCTTAGCAGACACAAACTAAGTTAGCACGTTGGATTTACATATATTATCACATTAATTATTAATATTAAAAAAACTCAGATATTTCTAGCACTTCTAAGCATTATATTCGCGAAAACAATTCGATCGCGAGGAAAAGGTAAACTGGTACACGTGTTTCGTTGTCAACAAGTGGAATTGCATATATTGATGTACGCAAGGGCTGTCGATGTGAGCAGTCGAAAGCACCTCAATTGAATGAAACGATGTAGCGTTCATAATGTATCGAGCACGAACATGAAATCTAATAAATTGAGGGAAAAATGAATGATCTGAAATAAAGGTACAAATATTATCTCTAATAAACACGTGAAACGCTCACAATTGCTGTCGTCAGCTTTCGACGACAATCCCCGTGTTTTATAGAGCAGTCGATAGCCGACCATGAGCCTGCGATTACAGTTAGTCTTAGCGGACTAAGGTTGAGTTAGAACCGCTCCTAACTTAGCAAATCAGAGGCCAGTGCTGATGTAATGAATCCCCTAATATCAGCGATTATCATAATATGATACCACATGTATTCATATAACAGAACAGACGGTCTCTTTTAAGTGGAAGTTTTTTGTAAATTTAAAAATAAACTTCATAGGTTATTATAAAAAGTTGAAAAGTTTTGCTTTGGAACAAGAACAAGAAATATGTCAGGAACAATGCCTAATGCGGACATTCCTTTCATAATTTGAAACTAAAATTGTGGCATGATTTAGAATTTTGTTCGATATTGTCATATATAAAAACGCAGTAACTAGTACCTGTTTTTATAGTATGGGACTCGTTTTGACGGTAATTTATAGACAGTTTGCCTGCGGTTTTTACCACGGATCACTGCACTCTAAACATTGAAAAAATATATGATGTATATGATAACGAGGCTCGTTTGCATGTCATGTTTACAATTTTTAATATTACAGGGTGAAATAACATTAATATTGACATAAAGGGACTGAAAATAACACATTTTCTGCATTCAGCGAATTGGAAAGGAATAATATTCCAATACAGTACAAATGTTCTACAGATTGACCTAATTTCGGCAACATGAATTTTTAGTCGTAATGTACAAATATGTGATAAAATATCCTAACTCTTATTAAGAACAAATGGGAGATGACAGTTTTCCATGCGATTTTAGAATACTGTGAAAATGTCAATTTTCTTAGAGTTTTTCGTTTCGTTGATTTCGTGGGTTATATTCATCCACGAATTCATAGGCTTGTGAAGTAATTACAAATTTGATATATAGCGATTCACCATTTGAGTAGATACTCGTAATCGACGAATTCATGTATATTTGTATCCACGAAATGACGTTTTGTCGGGAAACCGCGAAATTTCGGCCCCACGAAAGTATCTGATTTCACAGCATCAATATTCATCTATGCGTGCTGTTTAAGACATTGAAGAGTCAAGTTATTAATTGTCATTGTATTCAGTAACTCAGATCAGGATTGTTGTCTTTTACTAGGAGGACATAGAGAAAACAAAATCTATTCCCAGTTCAACCTGAACTCAATGTTTAAACAAAATCTTCCTAGGCACTTCTAGCTAGTCAGTTTTCATACCGGTCGGGTGGCCTAGTGGACGGGTTGTGTAGTGGATAACGCACATGTCCTTCACTAAGACAGTCGGGGTTCGATTCATCGATCGGACGTGAAGAAGGCATGTTGGTTAACTACCCGAGCAGGTAGGTTTTTTCCGGTTATTCCGGTTTTCTCCGTTTATTAAGTCCCTCCACCGCTTTTATCCGGTCCCCACCCGCTTTTATCCGGCCCCTACCCGCTTTTATCCGGCCTGACAAGAGTGATATGGTAGTAAACTGCAAAATGTGTTTCATAATTGTTGTAAAATCAATAAAGTTTATATCATACTAATGGGATGAGGTAAAGAGGATATAAACCTTCAGGAAAAGACATATGCATTTCTGTACATCAACAGTTAGTCTAACAAATCTAGGTCAACACATCCCAATATTTTAACCATGCCGAGCATTTTTCTTCATTTGCTCTCGTGAAGAGAACCGTTTTGCAATACATGACATAGCAAAACTAAATCTCCAATAACAATCCTTGATTCATCTTTTAGTGATAAATATTTAGATATAACTCAATTGTAGTTTAACAACCGAGGGTGTATTGATGTCGAAGTGACATTCACACTTAATTATCTTGTCTTTCGTGACGTCGACATCCTTCGTTAAAAACAGATATATCAAATTATAAACAAGGGTAACACACCCATTTATTTTCCACAGTAGAGGACCCAAAAGTCACGCGTCTCTCTTACAATGATTGGTACTTACTCGATCTATATTTTTCAAGCCTTATTATCACTCATCAAGCACTAAGACACATTTTCGATGCATGATTTTCTTTAATTATTGTACAACGCATAGGAAACATAGTCACTGAGTGATGTTATCATTTCAGAAGAGAGATAATCATAATATGATTTCGTATATTTTAGTAATGGGTTTGAAAAATCAGTTTGAACAGTCTACAACACGCTTAATCAAGCTGTCCAAGCTTTTTCAACAAAATCGTGTTCTTTAAATGATATCAACAACAGCTGTTCTAAGCTAGATAACACTGGGAGAAAAAAGACCTTTTAACAAAGTAATCTTTTGAAGGATCGCAAAGGCTAACCTCGGGTAATTTATTAATATGATCAGCATAACAAACGAATACTGACACAACCAAACATCTAAAATGGGTTCTGTAAAATCACTGCTTCCAGTAAATGTTTGCCTGTTTAAAATAACACAATTTTAGCTCATAATTATAAGTGTATTACGACTTATGTATCTGTGTGCTTCGTAACAAACACATGGTTTGTTTAAATATGATTACTTCAGTATAATTTACCTACTGCAATATTATTAATTGTTTAATTTTCGTGGGAGTTTCGATTTCGTTACAAGTTTGTCATAAAGCTATTCTTAGCTATTATGGGTACTCGTGACCGACGAGTTCTTGCATCGCGAAATTGGGGGGAAACCACGAATATGGACCACACGAAAATATATGACTTCACAGTACATAATTTTTTCAATAGTGTTCTGGGTTTTTTTTCCTACCGTAAAGAATTTCTTGGCTTTACAATAAATATTGTCACCAGTAAAATAAGTAAAATAAGACTGAACACTACGATAGAGGAATGTAGAAAAGTTTACATGTAGCTAAAGTAAAGCTATCATTAGTAGAAATATCAGCTAAAAAGATTTATAAATTATTTTATTTACTTACAGGTATAATAGGTCGTTCGTTGTTAAAGTAAATCCCGTTTAAATGTACTCCTCCGGTATCCTTACAAAACAATAACAAAATCTAGTACATCCAATCAAACTAGGGGATCTTATACTGAAGAATTGAATCCTGCACACTATAAGAGAACAGTTCCCTCGGGAAAGGGCCATAATAGAATAATAGTTTTGTTCTGTATCTTTTGTTTTAACATTTGATTCTAAAACAGATTCATTCGATATGGAAATTTGAAATGTATAACAAAATGCAAAACAAATCGAGTCTTTCGATATCTTTTTTAGTATCTGTATTGTTGACGTTTCAATCCGAAGCAGATTTAAGCACACCGTGCACTTAAAATTTGTTTTATGAAGAATGTGCAATCGTTGCTTAAATGAAACAATTTTAAATATAATGAATTTTGATGGTGTAAGAATTTTATGATAATGTGTTAACTTACGGGTTAATGTTATAAAACAGTATTATTTTTTCATTTACTGCTGCGTTTATTGTCTGTGGCGTTCTTGTTTTACGAGTGATGGCGTGTATAATTACTGAACAAACTGAACGTCACGTCTGTCAGCTGATATTGGTGAGGTCAGTGAGAGCTTGTACCTATTACACAGTATGCTGATTACAATGACGTCAGTATTTGCAAGGGCAATGTCATACCTGATAATGTTGAGAACACCTTAAACAGTCAAACTCCGCCCATGTTATACGCCGCGTTAAGTCATATCAAACTTTTATGTGGTTACTTGAATCGCTTTGTTAGCATTTGAGCAAGCATAACAGTTTAATCATCACCAAAAAGGCAAAGCAAACGTTCATGTAAGTTTACGGTTACAGACTGAAAACTTAGGTAAGAACATCTTGTACATGCGCAGTAGGGTGGCATTTATTTCCCTCTTTTATATCCTTCAAAATATTTCACATAGTGTGAAAGAAGCACAAATATATCTTCTATCGGTGCATGTCTGAAAGTCTGCGAACAGTCCGTTTAATAATTGTTGTAAAATGAATAAAGGTGAGGTTCTTGCCTATGTTTAAACCCCCATTAACCCTTCCCACGCACGGATTTTCATGAAACTTCACAAGTACTTGACAACCATGGCTGAACAGAAACAATAAGTTTTATTTGAAACCATGCAAAAAGAAAAACCCAAAAGGGCCTGTAATGCATTTTGTCAAATGAATGCATGTTACTTCCTTTTGAAGCTACATAACATTTCTTTGACTTTATTTTATTCCATGAAAAATGCTTATATTGATTACAGACATGCTAACAGTCAAAAGGATACCAAATTTGAATATATCCGTAGGATAGTTTAGTTGTTCATCATTTTTCTGTTGAAATTGCTAATCTGTTATTTCAAACAACATTTTTTTCAAGTTTCAAAGAGTGTCTCATTAAAATATTTTATCAAAATGTATTTGAAGAATTTCTCAGAAAGTATAATATACAAGCAATATGTGCGTACATTCCAACAGCTCGCTTACCAGTGGGGCAAGTACAGTAATAATCTTTGATAGGATCTGTGGAATCTGCAACATCATACTGAATCCAGACATTGTATTTTGTTTGTGAGTTATGTCTAGAATGAATCTGACCCCTCAGCAAACCAGTTGAATGTTGATGCCCCCAAACCTCAAAGCCACCTAGGAAGTAAAAGGTTCCCCTATATAACATGCTGCTTGCTAAACATTCCAGAATAATATAGTAGTATAGTATAAGAGACTAGTGTAAGACGATGTAAAAAAAACTAAACTCAATGAAGATGAAAAGAGAGTGTAGTCATAAGACAATAAAAAACAAAAATGAAATAAGCAAAACAGACCAAGTTGGACGGAAAGCTCGCAAGGCAGCCAGACAGCAAATTAGTGTTGTGAGCAAAGGGTGGTGTTACGTCTTGCGTCAACGACATTTGTGTACAGTGTACATATACTGAGGTGGCGGGTAAATACTGGGGTATGTCATACAAAGACGTAATTACCTGCGTTCATCTGATGAAGATGTGGCGATGATGATGATAATGATGATGTAAGATGATTTTAGATAATGGTGATGATGGTCATACAGCGATGATGAAAATAATGATGACCAAACATTATAGAGGATGCTGATAGTTTGTTGATGATGATGTCAGATGACGGTATGATGATGATGATGATGATGATGACAAAAGAGGGCTGCCTCCAAGAATGTCCTCTAGGTCCATTTTCAGTCAGTCTGTGTTAGTGGGGTAGGTATTTAAGACTGGATGGTTGACTATATTCCCGGTTCTCAATTTAAATTTTAAAAAAAACGCTAATGAAAACAATACCCTACAACTGATTTTAAAGAAAACCTATACAAAATAGACTTTGAATGTTCAAATTTTATCCTTTTGGTCGTTATTTTCAATGTAGTGTGGTCATGGTAAGCCAGTTGATTTTTTTATTGCTGACTTAAAACATACAAAAAACATATTAATGGAATACCCAGTGTCTCCTCAATCATAATTTGAAACATCTACAATAATCACTCCTGATTGTGTGTACAGTTCTTATGACATCATATATTGGGATACCCCCTTATTTTCAGGGAAATCACCAATACAGGCCCTTTCTGTCTTTATTTACAATCTTTTAAATAATAAATTCGGTTTTCGGAAGTTATTTCACCTGAACATAAAAATAGCAAAGTTTGAATAAAATCTATTCGTGGGCAGATTAAGAACCCCACCTTTATATATAGTTAAAATACAAATAGGGAACCCACAAACAGACCCCTATTTTATATGAACTTAAAAGGGACCTATACGGGACGACATGGGACATACCAGTCTCCCTCTTATGAGTGACGACATGTGGTAAGTAAGATATACAGAACATCAATTGTGTTACAAAGAATTAGAATCACCCGATATTGATAAAGATCACATGCCGTGAACAAAAAATCTTTGATAGGTCATGACTTTGCGTGTCATACCCGATGTAAGTTAAGATATTCGTTTTTTTCACTATAAACAAGTTCAAAATGAAGTCATTTTAGTAAAAAAAAGTCAATCGAGTACGCGGAAATATCGCTTTATCACCGGAGAATTGACTATTACACACGCTTGAAATCTGATATTGTACTAAAAAGGTAATATATTTTTTATCTACCCATTTAACAATGACGTTCTCACTATATAACCATTGTAACGCTACATTGCAATTATGTATAAATACGTATACTTTCGAGATATAACGAGATAACATAATTTGATTCAAGAAATTATATCAAAGTAATTATCACAAAGTACTGTAATAAATTGTGAGATAACCAGATAGCATCGCCCTTCAATGATTCGCTCTTCCTGTTCGTAATACAAATGTACTCCAAGCCGCATTCAGCATGAAGCGGCTTCTTGTACTTCGATTATACTTCGAACCCACACAGACAAAACATACCACCGCTTTAACCCATACTGACAAAACATACCACTGCTTTAACCCACACTGACAAAACATACCACCGCTTTAACCCACACAGACAAACTATACCACTGCTTTAACCCACACTGACAAACTATACCACTGCTTTAACCCACGCAGACAGAACATACCACCGCTTTAACCCATACTGACAAACTATACCACTGCTTTAACTGACACAGACAGAACATACCACCGCTTTAACCCACACTGACAAATTATACCACTGCTTTAACCCACGCAGACAGAGCATACCACCGCTTTAACCCATACTGACAAACTATACCATTGATTTAACCCACGCAGACAGAACATACTACCGCTTTAACCCATACTGACAAACTATACCACCGCTTTAACCCACACTGACAAACTATACCACTGCTTTAACCCACACTGATAAACTTTACCACTGCTTCAAACCACACTGACAAACTATACCACTGCTTTAACCCACACTGACAAACTATACCACTGCTTTAACCCACACTGACAAACTATACCATTGCTTTAACCATCACTGACAAACTATACCACTGCTTTACCCCACACAGACAAAACATACCACTGCTTTAACCCACACAGACAAAACATACCACTGCTTTAACCCACGCAGACAGAATATACCACTGCTTTAACCCTCGCAGACAAAACATACCACTGCTTTAACCCACACTGACAAACTTTACCACTGCTTTAACTCACACAGACAAAATATACCACTGCTTTAACCAGACCTGACAAACTATACCACTGCTTTAACCCACGCAGACAGAACATACCACTGCTTTAACCCAAACTGACAAACTATACCACTGCTTTAACTCACACCGACAAAATATACCACTGCTTTAACCCGAACTGACAAACTATACTACTGCTTTAACCCACGCAGACAGAACATACCACTGCTTTAACCCTCCCAGACAAAACATACCACTGTTTTAACTCATACCGACTAAATATACCACATTGTTAATGGACGCTGGTAAAACATACCTCAGCATTTATGGACTCTGACAAAATATACAGCAGAGTTAATGGACACTAACTAAATATATCAAAGCTTAAATCGACACTGACAAAATATACCACAGCATTAATTGATGCTGGTAAAATTTACCTCAGCGTGTATGGACACTGACTTAAGATACCCCAGCGTTGATGGACACTGACTTAAGATACCTCAGCGTGTATGGACACTGGCAAAATATACAGCAGCATTAATGGACACTGACTAAATATATCAAAGCTTTAATCGACACTGACTAAATATACCACAGCGTTAATTGACGCTGGTAAAATTTACCTCAGCGTGTAAAAACACTGACTTAAGATACCTCAGCGTGTATAGACACTGGGAAAATATCCAGCAGCGTTAATGGACACTAACTAAATATAGCAAAGCTTTAATCGACACTGACTCAATATACCACAGCGTTAATTGACGCTGGTAAAATTTACCTCAGCGTGTATGGACACTGACTTAAGATACCTCAGCGTTTATGGACACTGACTTCAGATACCTCAGCGTGTATGGACACTGGCAAAATATCCAGCAGCGTTAATGGACACTAACTAAATATACCAAAGCGTTAGACGACAGTGGCAAGATATAACTCAGCGTTAATGGACACTGACTTAATATGCCACATTGTTAATGGACACTGACTAAGTATACCACATTGTTAATGGACACTGACTAAGTATACCACATTGTTAATGAACACTGACTAAGTATACCACATTGTTTACCCACATGTACAAAATGTACCACAGCATTACCTCACAAGGACTTAATATACCACAGATGCAACAGACAAGAAATGTGTGTACCACAGCGGCAAATGAAAAAGGCAATACATAACACATCGTTAACCCACATGTACACAATATACCACATCGTTAACCCACATGTAAACAATATAACATATCGTTAGCCCACATGTGCACAATATACCACATCGTTAACCAACATGTTCACAATATACCACATCGTTAAACCACATGTACCCAATATACCACATCGTTAAACCACATGTACACAATATACCACATCGTTAACGCACATGTATACAAAATACCACATCGTTAACCCTCATGTTCACAATATATCACATCGTTAACACACATATACACACTATACCACATCATTCACCAACATATTCACAATATACCACATCGTTAACCCAAATGTACACAATATACAATATCGTTAACTCACATGTACACAATATACCAAAGCGTTAACCCACATGTACACAATATACCTTATCGTTTACCCACATGTACACAAAATACCACATCGTTAACCCACATTTTCACAATATACCACATCGTTAAACCTCATGTCCACAATTCACCACATCGTTAACCCACATGTTAACAATATACCCTTTCGTAAACCCACATGTACACAACATAACACATCGTTAATCAACATGTACACAATATACCACATCGTTAATCCACATGTAAACAATATAACACATCGTTAACCCACATGTACACAATATAACACATCGTTAACCCACAGGAACAAAATATACCACATCGTTAACCCAAATGTACACAATATACAATATCGTTAACTCACATGTACACAATATACCACATCGTTAACCCAAATGTACACAATATACAATATCGTTAACCCACATGTACACAATATAGCACATCGTTAACTCACATGTACACAATATACCAAATCGTTAACCCACATGTACACAATATAGCACATCGTTAACCCACATGTACACAATATACAATATCGTTAACTCACATGTACACAATATACCAAATAGTTAACCCACATGTACACAATATACCACAATATAACACATCGTTAACCCACAGGTACAAAATATACCACATCGTTAACCCACATGTTAACAATATACCCTTTCGTAAACCCACATGTACACAACATAACACATCGTTAATCAACATGTACACAATATACCACATCGTTAAACCACATGTACCCAATATACCACATCGTTAAACCACATGTACACAATATACCACATCGTAAACCCACATGTACACAATAAACAACATCGTTCACTCACATGTACACAATATACCAAATCGTTAACCCACATGTACACAATATAACACATCGTTAACCCACAGGAACAAAATATACCACATCGTTAACCCAAATGTACACAATATACAATATCGTTAACCCACATGTACACAATATACAATATCGTTAACCCACATGTACACAATATACAATATCGTTAACCCACATGTACACAATATACAATATCGTTAACTCACATGTACACAATATACCACATCGTTAACGCACATGTATACAAAATACCACATCGTTAACCCACATTTTCACAATATACCACATCGTTAAACCTCATGTACACAATTCACCACATCGTTAACCCACAGGTTAACAATATACCCCATCGTAAACCCACATGTACACAACATAACACATCGTTAATCAACATGTACACAATATACCACATCGTTAACACACATGTAAACAATATAACACATCGTTAACCCACATGTACGAAATATACCACATCGTTAACCCACATGTAAACAATATACCATATCGTTAACCCACATGTACACAACATAACCCATCGTTAACCCACATGTACACAATATCCCACATCGTAAACCCACATGTACACAATAAACACCATCGTTAACTCACATGTACACAATATACTACATCGTTAACCCACATGTACACAATATACCTTATCGTTTACCCACATGTACACAAAATACCACATCGTTAACACACATGTTCACAATATACCACATCGTTAACGCACATGTATACAATATACCACATCGTTAACCCACATATTCACAATAAACCACATCGTTAACCCACATGTACACAATATCCCACATCGTAAACCCACATGTACACAATAAACACCATCGTTAACTCACATGTACACAATATACCAAATCGTTAACCCACATGTACACAATATAGCACATCGTTAACTCACATGTACACAATATACCAAATAGTTAACCCACATGTACACAATATACCATGTAAACAATATAACACATCGTTAATCCACATGTACACGATATTCCACATCGTTTACGCACATGTATATCGTTAACCCACATATACACACTATACCACATCATTAACCAACATGTTCACAATATACCACATCGTTAACGCACATGTATACAATATACCACATCGTTAACCCACATATACACAATATACCACATCGTTAACCCAAATGTACACAATATACAATATCGTTAACTCACATGTACACAATATACTACATCGTTAACCCACATGTACACAATATCCCACATCGTAAACCCACATGTACACAATAAACACCATCGTTAACTCACATGTACACAATATACCAAATCGTTAACCCACATGTACACAATATCCCACATCGTAAACCCACATGTACACAATAAACAACATCGTTCACTCACATGTACACAATATACCAAATCGTTAACCCACATCTAAACAATATACCACAACGTTAACCCACATGTAAACAATATACCATATCGTTAACCCACATGTACACAACATAACCCATCGTTAACCCACATGTACACAATATCCCACATCGTAAACCCACATGTACACAATAAACAACATCGTTCACTCACATGTACACAATATACCAAATCGTTAACCCACATGTACACAATATAACACATCGTTAACCCACAGGAACAAAATATACCACATCGTTAACCCAAATGTACACAATATACCACATCGTTAACACACATGTATACAAAATACCACATCGTTAACCCTCATGTTCACAATATATCACATCGTTAACCCACATATACACACTATACCACATCATTCACCAACATATTCACAATATACCACATCGTTAACCCAAATGTACACAATATACCACATCGTTAACGCACATGTATACAATATACCACATCGTTAACCCACATCTAAACAATATACCACAACGTTAACCCACATGTAAACAATATACCATATCGTTAACCCACATGTACACAACATAACACATCATTAACCCACATGTACACAAAATACCACATCGTTAACACACATGTTCACAATATACCACATCGTTAAACCTCATGTCCACAATTCACCACATCGTTAACCCACAGGTTAACAATATACCCCATCGTAAACCCACATGTACACAACATAACACATCGTTAACCCACATGGACACAAAATACCACATCGTTAACCCACATGTAAACAATATACCCCATCGTTAACCCACATGTACACAATATGCCACATCGTAAACCCACATGTACACAATAAACACCATCGTTAACTCACATGTACACAATATACCAAATAGTTAACCCACATGTACACAATATACCACATTGTTAATCCACATGTAAACAATATAACACATCGTTAACCCACATGTACACGATATTCCACATCGTTTACGCACATGTATACAAAATACCACATCGTTAACCCTCATGTTCACAATATATCACATCGTTAACCCACATATACACACTATACCACATCATTAACCAACATATTCACAATATACCACATCGTTAACCCACATATTCACAATAAACCACATCGTTAACCCACATGTACACAATATACAATATCGTTAACCTACATGTACACAATATACCACATCGTTAACCCACATGTACACAATATAGCACATCGATTCACATGTACACAATATACTACATCGTTAACCCACATGTACACAA
>NW_018405926.1:839933-848047 GCF_002113885.1 Mizuhopecten yessoensis
ATTAACCCATATATTCACAATATACCACATCGTTAACCCACATATTCACAATATACCACATCGTTTACCCACATGTACACAATATACCACATCGTTAACCCACATGTACACTATATACAACATCGTTAATCCACATGTACACAAAATACTATAGCTTTAATCCATAAGGAAAACCCATATCATAGCTAAATATTATAGGACAAAATATATCTTAAAGTCCACAATTGATCAATTTTAATTCAAGTGTTAGTTTTAGGTTGAGTAAGGACGGAAGCTATATTTTATGTTGATAGTAGGAATCTTTTAAACATAGTATATATAGCTGTAATACCTATTGATATGACGAGTGATTATTTAATTTTCGCACGCAAAACTTCAGATAGCCTTGATATCAACAAGCGAGCTTGCTAGGTGTCTCAAATTTGAAAAATGCTAACAAACGTTTAGACAAAACAGAATTCTTGTGCTCTATATCATAATCTTGCATTCATTAATAAAATTGCTTTTACATTCATGAGTTGCTAACGTTTTGCTAGGTAGGGACTGGTGCTTGATTTCGGAATATTACCAGGAACATTTCAAACATGTAATCTACGTGAAAAACAGATCGGGGTGACAGGTACGCGATTAACTTTTCACCATTAAATATGATACAGAGAGCGCCATGATATCACTCATAGAAAAGGAACTGGATCATTTACAATTTTGTACGACCTCATATAGAAAAGAAATCACTTTGTACTTTATCCTAAAGTAATCAAATCTCGTAAAGAAGACTAATATATAGAGATATCATAAATCATTCTTTTGATCAGCATTTTTTCTTTTTTCTTTTTTAAGTATTCTTTGACTTTGGACGGGTTGTTGACGAAACAGGCCATGATCTTAGATGACCCCCCGATAGCTTTGGTGTTGGAGAAAACAATAGTTATTCACGTGTACTGTTCAGTTGACAAATGCCTGCTATCTGTTAAGAAAGGAAGATAAGTTAAGATTGAACTCTAAGTCTCTGGTAACAAATGGAATGTATTCTACCGTAAATAAGTGTGTCACCGCGAGTGTTAATTCGTTTCGTATAATCGCTTTGTCGTAAATATAGATCAACCGCCCCCTTTGCCCGTCCGCACATTATTCATTTGACCGAAATAAATAATTACAGCTACTGTGGATCGCAGTATTCTCTACCATACCTACTTGTTAAATAGTATTGGTGTTTAAGTACAAAGAGGTGTCCCTTACATGATTTGAGAACAACTGTTTCCTCTAAAAGTGCTGTCAGCTGGATATTGTTTGCAGCTTAATATAAAAAAGAATATAACAGAAGGGTAGAAATGAAACTTTTTGGTTTAATGAAAGTTAATAATTAAACCAACTCTGAGGGTTTAAAAAGGATTAGCATTATCTAGTATAACATAAGGATTATAATATTGATACTCTTTAACAAGCAAAGTCAATCAACCGAACGAAGCGTTTATAATTAAAACAACCAAACACCCGTTCAGTTTATCGAATCTAGGTTAGTAGGGTAAATTTCATGGGTGGTGATCTCAACGGTCCATTTTTCTGTTTCAAAAAACAAATTTGATCCTGATAGGTAGACATGGGTATTCTGCTACGTATATAGACCGTATCATGCTTCCTTAGCCATACATTTGTATGTATGGAACTCTCGAAATGCAATGCCAAAACACAGGACCAATCGGAGTAACTTGGCAATTGCCACAAAAACATATCCAAAGGCATTTACAAAAAATACAACAATAATGAATCTTATTTTTCCTCCAATTAACAATTTGTATATTAATCGACCGTGTTGGCGAGGATGGAAGAGTCCAGAGGGACCTGGTGTTGGAGGAAACTGGAGTATCCGGAAAAAGCCCACGTGGTCGGGCAGGTGACCCTAAATCATTTTACGTTCGGTCCGTGAATCGAACCTCGACCGTCTTAGTGATTTATTTGTTTGTTTGTGTTTTATGTCCTATCAACAGCTACATGTATGGTAATTTAAGAACGTGCCAGGTTTTGGTGGTGGAGGAAAGACGGAGTGCCCGGCAAAAACAAAACATCAACCTGCAGCCAGTGCCAGGTGACTGTCCTACGCAGTCCTCGAACCAGCGAACTGGTGGTGGGGCGCTAGTGATAGCAGAATGTCAGACTCCTCATCCACATGCGTACCCAGGGGGGTCAAAAACACCGTTTATTAAATATTAGTTGTGCAAAAAATGCTTAAATTTGAAGTGCAACAGAATAATGTCCGAAATTGCCACATTTTCCATACATTATTATACACATTCTGAGAAATGCTTGGTCAGAAATAGCTGAAATTTTGTGTCAATATCCAACAACCTAGTCTACAAATTTTGAACTTAAAACAAAAGTTTTGCAATGACGTGTGTTATTGGGAAGCCTCTAGATCTATAACATTCATCTTTTCTACCTGGGCCCTTTATTGTGTTTTACCCGAGTGTATGTCGGGGATAGAGCCAAGGCGGAAGGACAGAAGGATGGAAGGACGGACGGGAACAATGCAATCAACTACCATATCCGCTCAGCCCCCCGAGAATGCACCGACATCTGTATGTTGCTGTCTAATGGTGGAGGATAGCCACCGTGTCTTCTATAGGATTTCAGCCTATTCAGTACTCACTAAATCAGTATATTTTACAAACAAAACACGACTTTTTCCAAAAGATAAGCCTATGCCTATATGCTGCTTTACATTTGAGGTTTTAGCTATACTTACAAATCGCATCAGCAGCACCGCTTCGTTCGTCAGAAATGGCGGTATTAACGTAGTAACATGGCAGAAACGGGCCCCGGTGAAAAGTTCCGTTTACTTCGGATTCGCGGAGACGCTTGTCAGAATTGTATCCAACGTATAATGAAGTTGTACAATAATATAATGAAGTTGTGCAACATCATGACGTTTGTGAATAATATGATGACGGAATGGTATAATGATAAAATATCGAATAACATAACGATTACACTAAATCATATAATGACGAAAGAATATACTATGATGTTGAAACTAAATAATATAATGATAAAGTTCAATCATATATTGATGAAATCGAATAATATAACGATACAACCAAATCATATCACGACAACAGCGTATAATATAATGGCGAAACCAAATCATATAACGATAATATCAAATCATGTAATGATAAAATCAAATAATATAATGATGAAAGCTTACAATACAATGGAAACCAAATCATATAATGATAAAATAAAATCACATAATGATGAAATCAAATAATATAATGATAATATCAAATATTATAATGATATAATCGAATAATATAATGATAAAATCATATGATATAATGAAAATATCAATTCATATAGTATTTTTATGCCATATGTGACAGCTATGGCGTTCCATACGGGTCACTAGAACACATTATATTAATATAGGTCACCGAGTAATGACGTCATCAAACCGTGTCGATATCTCCCATAATAAACTGGAGCAGATAATAGTTTTCTATTAGTTAGGAGCTCCCCTTCTCGAATATTTTGTGTGCTTCGGTGACTATAATTACATTCACCGTACAGATGATATTCCTCTATAATCTGCTTTCAATCAATATAATATGCCCGTATCTCATAAACTCTTTAGATAAATCGTCCGTCAAGCTAAAAACTATTAATGCAAGCTGACTATGCGTTGTAAACAAACATATGACGTATAACTATCCATCATAGTCACACTTACACATGCATTACATTACTATTTTGATAACGCTGTTGCGGTAATGCTTTTCATGTATTCGTTGTCTTTGATTCATTCTGTGATATGCCAGCAGAAGCTGTAAACTTAGCAATTACGTGATGGCTTTCTTGTTTCATTAACGTTAAATGGAACCAAATTTCTTTTCCGAATAAGGTTAATGTGCTTAGCCTTCAAATACTCAGAAATATGTAACTATATGTTTTAATGACAGTGCAATGTACCTAATAAACCCGCTTGAAGAAAACCAAAAATAAAAGGTTGGATCCCATTCACACGGGGTATAAACTACACGTAAGTACATGTAACATGAGCGTGATGATAAACTGTTGATATAACAGCCAATTATCCTGGTTAAAGACCATACAAGGTGTATTAGAATGGATCTGTACGCATATTGTTTTTCTGCATACACTATAGGGCGCGGGTTCGAGACCTACCTTGGAGAGTCGCCTTACTTTCCGCAGGTCGGTGCTTTTCTACGGGTACTCAGGAAGTGTGTTCGCAAAACTGTGCGACAGAGATGTCAAAAAAAATGATAACAAAGAGAGGTCACTGTTTATACGAAAAATTAGTAGAACAGTGCAAAAATACAAATGGACGTTAAGACGTAGTCTAATGTTTCATAACTGCGCGGGTGGTACATACATAGTGTAGATTAAGCAGATTTGAGTTTGTGTCATTGAATCGATAACATATTACATGATACTGGTGGCGGAGTATTTAACACGTTAGATGTCCTAGATCACATTAGTTACTCACTGTGAAAACTGCTTCAAGAGCTTCTACTGACTGTAATTGGTTTGGTCTCAACATCTAAAACGATGCCGCGGTGGCCAAGTGGTTAAGGCTATGGCAGTCAACTACCACTATCCCTAAACCACTGAGTCGCGGGTTCGAGTCGCGGGTAAGAGACCAACGTGGGGCAGTCGCCAGGTACTGGCCGTCAGGTCGGTGTTTTCTTTTACTTCGTGAACATCGGCTTTCCTCCACCACCCAAAACTGGCACGTTCTTAAAATAACCATAGCTGCAAATAGAACGTAAAACACAAACAAACCAAATCTACCAGGAAATAGCAGATACGTCGCTTTCTGTCATCACTGTATCAGAACACCTGCTACACATTTTATTCTGGACGCTTAGCATCTACTTCCTGATATAATTGTGACAAGAGCATCAACTATTTTTTTAATCATAATTTCTGCAACATGTGATTTTGCATCGAGTACAAAATGTCACAACTCGAAAAACAAATAATAAAATACATCAAATTTTCAGATTAGAAACCAGAGTTATCTCTGGCTGAACAATATGAACGTAATAGGGTAAATGACTATTTGTGATATATTAACCGATTAGTTTATTTTCAAACGTGGAAGAGGAACTGGGAACATGATAACAAACCGTTACTTGTCAGCGAACCTCTACACTAACTACACTAACAAGTTAACCGGGCATTGCTCTCTAGCTAACCTTTATAACTATATCGAGTTAAACAAACACTACATGTATCTATCACTGGTTAGTTAACCTTTATAAGTGCATGTAACTCGAGAGAGGTAAACTTGAGACAGTCCATGGTACAGTTATGTTACAAAGCAACACCGGTAAGTGGACCTCCTTACATGAATCTTACTCTAGTTAGAAAAACAGCAAGGCTGCCATTACCACATGTAGTACTCTTTAGTAAACCTTTGTAACTAGGTAAAAAGACAGATTAACAAAATAACCAATCATCGCCAACTATCGCTCGAACCTCCAGTAAACCTTTGTAACTAGGTCAAGACAGATTAACAGAATAGCCAACCATCGCATACTCTCCTATCGAACCTCTAGTTAACTTTCGTAACTAGGTCATGACAGATTAACAGAATAACCAACCATCGCCAACTATCCTTTGGAACCTCTAGTAAACCTTTGTAACTAGGTAAATGACAGATTAACAGAATAACCAATCAGCGCTAACTATCCTATCGAACCTCTAGTTAACCTTCGTAACTAGGTCAAGACAGATTAACAAAATAGCCAACCATCGCCAACTATTGCTCGAACCTCTAGTAAACCTTTGTAACTAGGTTAAGACAGAATAACAGAACAACCAACCATCGCCAACTATCACTCGAACCTCTAGTAAAATTGTAACTAGGACAAGACAGATTAACAGAATAGCCAACCATCGCCAACTATCGCTCGAACCTCTAGTAAACCTTTGTAACTAGGTCAAGACAGATTAATAGAATAACCAACCAGCGCTAACTATCCTATCGAACCTCTAGTTAACTTTCGTAACTAGGTCAAGACAGATTAACAGAATAACCAACCATCGCCAACTATCCTTTCGAACCTCTAGTAAACCTTTGTAACTAGGTAAAAAGACAGATTAACAGAATAACCAACCATCGCCAACTATCGCTCGAACCTCTAGTAAAATTGTAACTAGGACAAGACAGATTAACAGCATAACCAACCATCGCCAACTATCCTATCGAACCTCTAATAAACTTTTTTTAACTAGGTCAAGGCAGATGAACAGAATAACCAACTATCGCTCGAACCTCTAGTAAACCTCTCCACCTAGTAGGAGTTAAATAATCATGCTACAGAAAGCAGGCCAGAGTGTAACCAAATGGTGGCCGTTAGGGAACCTCTATACACGGAACTACCTTTAGTTAGATAAACATTATACCTACCACTGCTCTTTCGTTAAACTTTATAACCAGGTCGAGTTAGATAAACATAATAACTAACAGTCACTCGCTAGTGATTCTCTGTAACTTATCAAGATAGAACAAAATGATAAAGAAAATTGCCTAGAGTGTCACCAAATGGTACCCGTTAGTGAACCTCTATTGATGTACGAAGCTAGCACTAGTTAGATAAACACGATAACCATCCTTGATTAATTTAACACAGTTTCTGCGACATTGAACAATGATAATGATATGTTTCACGCATAAGTGAGCCTATTAGTGTGAATATGATAAACATGATAGTCAAGAACCACTTCTTGGAAACTTAACGCTTAAATCTGAAGTATATGACATACGGTGAAATCAGATATTGTTAATGGGATCCACATTTCCTGGTTTTCCGAAACTTCACTATTTCGCGGGAACATGAATTCACATGTCACAAGTGCCCGCTCAGATGAGGAACACATTTATGTCAAATTCAGATTACTTCGTTGACTTATACATTTGTAGATGAATATTACCCACGAAATTATAAACCCTCGACAATTAACGATTTCACGGTAGATTGTAATGGGGGGAAATGACTGTAAGTCCAGAATATGAAATGCGTCACAGAAACATTTAACGTATGTATGAGGTCAATATCTACATCGATAAAACGGAAATAGATTACTACCCGTTGACAAATAATCCCTAGAAAAGACTGACATTTCCGAACGGACATTGATCGTTATTGTTTTACATAGTACGTAGTGGGCGGGAGCGTAACGATCCTGTTGCATATGACCTTAACGCACGAACAAACGTCTATTATGGAAGTCCAGTTCTGCATACGGGCGTTCCTCCGGGAGATATGGGACTACGTACGAGGTCCATATCATAACACACGACGACGGAGGACAACAAGTCATAGACTAGACATCCCAATCACAACATCGACTTAGACACAAGATGTCTAAAACAATAACATACGAAGTTAAACCAGGACATCAATGATTTAAAACAGGAGACAATATGTCAGTTCAGAAGAATATACAAGATATCTAAAAACTCCATTTGCAATAGTATAATCACGATATACCGCCGCAAATTTCAAAATAAAGTAGAGTTATCCCCTAAATATAGAATGTCGGTTTAGCAAAATATACAAGATGTCCAAAAAAACACGAGAATTGGGTGAAATCAGGACTTTGAACATTCAGAAAAGGACACTAGAGATACATAAATTGTGGTCCGGAAAAGGACAAAATATGTTCGTGAAATGACTTTAGAAACCTAACATTGACAGCCTATTTTAAACAACCTGATGTAATACGTCCAAAAAGGACATAACAGGTCCGGATGATGGCAGAAAAAGTAAAATGAAAATATGTTCTAAACAAACAACTCGGAAGCTTTAAATGAAGCAATATCAAATGGAGTCCCAACCATGGAAATGGGGGACCTTGACAGTACATAAGGGTCCAAACCATGGAAATGGGGGACCTTGACAGTACATAGGGGTCCAAACCATGGGAATGGGGGACCTTGACAGTACATAGGGGTCCAAACCATGGGAATGGGGGACCTTGACAGTACATAGGGGTCCAAACCATGGAAATGGGGGACCTTGACAGTACATAGGGGTCCAAACCATGGAAATGGGGGACCTTGACAGTACATAGGGGTCCAAACCATG
>NW_018405926.1:861463-970940 GCF_002113885.1 Mizuhopecten yessoensis
ACATAGCGGTCCAAACCATGGGAATGGAGGACCTTGACAGTACATAGCGGTCCAAACCATGGGAATGGAGGACCTTGACAGTACATAGCGGTCTAAACCATGGGAATGAAGGACCTTGACAGTACATAGCGGTCCAAACCATGACAATGGAGGACAGTAATGAGGGAACTTGACAGTACATAGCGATCCAAACCATGGAAATGGAGGACCTTGACAGTACATAGGGGTCCAAACCATGGGAATGGAGGACCATGACAGTACATAGTTGTCCAAACCATGGGATTGTAGCACCTTGCCAGTATATAGCGCTCAAAACCATGTGAATTGAGGACCTTGACAGAACATAGCATTCCAAATCATGGGAATTAAGAGCTCGACATTACATAGCGGTCCAAACCATGGAAATGGAGGACGTTGACATAACAAATCGGTCCAAACATTGGGAATTGAGGACCTTAACAGTACAAAGCAGTCCAAACCAAGGGAATGGAGGACCTTGACAGTACATAGCTTTCAAAACCATGGGAATGGGGGACCTTGACAGAACATAGCGGTCCAAACCATGGGAATGGAGGACCTTGACAGTACATAGCGGTCTAAACCATGGGAATGGAGGACTGTAATGGAGGACCTTGACAGTACATAACGGTCCAAACCATGGCGATGGAGGACCTTGACAGTACATAGTGGTCCAAACCATGACAATGGAGGACAGTAATGGAGGACATTGACAGTACAAAGCTGTCCAAACCATGGCTATGGAGGACCTTGACTGTACAAAGCGGTCCGAACCATGGCTATGGAGGACATTGACAGTATATAGCGGTCACAACTATGGTAATGTTGGACATTGACAGTACATAGCGGTCCAAACCATGGCAATGGATAACCTTGACAATACATAGCGGTCCAAACCATGGCGACGGAGGACCTTGACAGTACAAAGCGGTCCAAACCAAGGCTATGGTGGACCTTGACAGTACATAACGGTCCAAACCACGGGATTGTAGCACCTTGCCAGTACATAGCGGTCAAAACCATGGGAATGGAGGACCTTGACAGTACATAGCATTCAAAACCATGGGAATAGAGGACCTTGACAGTACATAGCGGTCCAAACCATGGGAATGGAGGACGTTGACAGTGCATAGCGGTCCAAACCACGGGATTGTAGCACCTTACCAGTACATAGCGGTCAAAACCATTGGAATGGAGGACCTTGACAGTACATAGCGGTCCAAACCGTGGCAATGGAGGACCTTGACAGTACATAGCGGTCCAAACTATGGCAATGGAGGACCTTGAAAGTACATAGCATTCCAAACCATGGGAATTGAGGACCTTGACAGTACATAGAGGTCCAAACCATGACAATGGAGGACAGTAATGAGGGACCTTGAAAGTACATAGCGGTCAAAACCATGGGAACTGAGGACCTTGCCAGTAAATAGTGGTCCAAACCATGGGAATGGAGGACCATGACAGTATATAGCGGTCCAAACCATGACAATGGAGGACAGTAATGAGGAACCTTGACAGTACATAGTGGCCCAAACCATGGGAATAGAGGACCTTGACAGTACATAGGGGTCCAAACCATGGAAATGGAGGGCCTTGACAGTACATAACTGTCCAAACCACGGGATTATAGCACCTTGCCAGTACATAGCGGTCAAAACCATGGAAATGGAGAACCTTGACAGTACACAGCATTCCAAACCATGGAAATGTAGGGCCTTGACAGTACATAACGGTCCAAACCACGGGATTGTAGCACCTTGCCAGTACATAGCGGTCAAAACCATTGGAATGGAGGACCTTTACAGTACAAAGCGGTCCAAACCATGACAATGGAGGACAGTAATGAGGGACCTTGACAGTACATAGCGGTCCAAACCATGGGAATTGAGGACCATGCCAGTACATAGTGGTCCAAACCATGGGAATGGAGAAACTTGACAGTATATAGCGGTCCAAACCATGACAATGGAGGACAGTCATGATGGACCTTGACAGTACATAGCGGCCCAAACCATGGCGATTGAGGACCTTGACAGTACATAGCGGTCCAACCCATTGAAATCGAGAACGTTGACAGTACATAGTGGTCCAAACCATGACAATGGAGGACAGTAATGAGGGACCTTGACAGTACATAGCGGTCCAAACCATAGGAATGGAGGACATTGACAGTATATAGCAGTCCAAACCATGGCAATGGAGGACCTTGACAGTACATAGCGGTCCAAGTACATAGCGGTCCAAACCATGACAATGGAGGGCAGTAATGAGGGACCTTGACAGTACGGTCCAAACCATGGGAATGGAGGACCTTTACAGTACAAAGCGGTCCAAACCATGGGAATGGAGGACATTGACAGTATATAGCAGTCCAAACCATGGCAATGGAGGACCTTGACAGTACATAACGGTCCAAACCACGGGATTGTAGCACCTTGCCAGTACATAGCGGTCAAAACCATTGGAATGGAGGACCTTTACAGTACATAGCGGTCCAAACCATGGGAATGGAGGACCTTGACAGTACACAGCGGTCCAAACCATGGCAATTGAGAGCCTTGACAGTACATAACGGTCCAAACCACGGGATTGTAGCATCTTGCCAGTACATAGCGGTCAAAACCATGGGAAACGAGGACCTTGACAGTACATAGCATTCCAAACCATGGGAATTGAGGACCTTGACAGTACATAGCGGTCCAAACTATGGCAATGCAGGACTTTGACAGTCCATAGCGGTCCAAACCATGACAATGGAGGACAGTAATGAGGGACCTTGACAGTACATAGCGGTCAAAACCATGGGAATGGAGAAACTTGACAGTATATAGCGGTCCAAACCATGACAATGGAGGACAGTAATGATGGACCTTGACAGTACATAGCGGCCCAAACCATGGGAATGGAGGACCTTGACATTACATAGCGGTCTAAACCATTGGAATGGAGGACCTTGACAGTACATAGCGGTCCAAACCACGGGATTGTAGCACCTTGCCAGTACATAGTGGTCCAAACCATTGGAATGGAGGACCGTGACAGTACATAGCGGTCGAAACCATGACAATGGAGGACAGTAATGAGGGACTTTGACAGTACATAGCGGTCCAAACCATAGGAATGGAGGACCTTGACAGTACATAGCGGTCCAAACCATGGGTATGGAGGACCTTGACAGTACAAAGCGGTCCAAACCATGGGAATGGAGGACCTTGACAGTACATAGCGGTCCAAACCGTGGCAATGGAGGACCTTGACAGTACATAGCGGTCCAAACTATGGCAATGGAGGGCCTTGAAAGTACATAGCATTCCAAACCATGGGAATTGAGGACCTTGACAGTACATAGAGGTCCAAACCATGACAATGGAGGACAGTAATGAGGGAACTTGACAGTACATAGCGGTCCAAAACATGGGAATTGAGGACCTTGCCAGTATATAGTGGTCCTAACCATGGGAATGGTGAAACTTGACAGTATATAGCGGTCCAAACCATGACAATGGAGGACAGGAATGATTGCCCTTGACAGTACATAGTGGCCCAAACCATGGAAATGGAGGACCTTGACAGTACACAGCGGTCCAAAACCTGGGAATGGAGGACCTTGACAGTACATAGCGGGCCAAAACATGGGAATTGAGGACCTTGCCAGTACATAGTGGTCCTAACCATGGGAATGGTGAAACTTGACAGTATATAGCGGTCCAAACCATGACAATGGAGGACAGTAATGATTGACCTTGACAGTACATAGTGGCCCAAACCATGGGAATGGAGGACCTTGACAGTACACAGCGGTCCAAAACCTGGGAATGGAGGACCTTGACAGTACATAGCGGTCCAAACCATGGCAATTGAGAGCCTTGACAGTACATAACTGTCCAAACCACGGGATTGTAGCATCTTGCCAGTACATAGCGGTAAAAACCATGGGAAACGAGGACCTTGACAGTACATAGCATTCCAAACCATGGGAATTGAGGACCTTGACAGTACATAGCGGTCAAAACTATGGGAATGGAGGACCTTGACAGAACATAGCGGTCCAAACCACGGGATTGTAGCACCTTGCCAGTACATAGCGGTCAAAACCACGGGATTGTAGCACCTTGCCAGTACAAAGTGGTCCAAACCATGGGGATGGAGGACCGTGACAGTACATAGCGGTCCAAAACGTGGCAATGGAGGACCTTGACAGTACATAGCGGCCCAAACTATGGCAATGGAGGACCTTGACAGTACATAGCGGTCCATAGTGGTACATCATAAAGATTTAGGAAAACGCAATTGCTATTGTTTTCCATTTTTTTGTTATATTTCGCGCTCAATTCCATCGTCTTATCTCAATGTTTGGATTTTTGAATTACAAGTAAACCAGAGGTCCCGGATTTGACTCCTAGCGAAGATACTGAAGAATAATTAGCTGTGTTACATTGGCGCCTCGACTGACCCTGGGAAATAATGATAAAAAACTTAGCTATACTTTCATAAGATAAAACATTGGCGATATAACAAGGTTAGGGTTTACATGCTACATGTATATTTATTATATTACTGGCGTTAATTCCCAGCCGTGATTGGAGGAGCGACGTCATGTGCTGAGTCTGTAAATATGTTACAGACCTCGTTCTATGAATAGAAAAGTGTTACAGACCTCGACCTATAAATAGAAAAGTGTTACAGACCGCTGCTTAAAATAGGCCTAGATATTTTCCCAGCCAGTCTATAATTCTGTTACCAATTCCACTACTGAATTTAACTACAAATTCATTATCTCATCAAATTCTAAAATATGAATATTGATGATGTCGATTGTGCAAACAATATTTACTTGAAATCAATATCACATGAATTAAATCTGAATTCAATTTGTGTATATGTTAGTTAATGTGTATTTGAAGTCCTTCATTCTGTGATTCCAAAATGTTCCTAGCCATTCCTGTGTTAAAGTCTTGAAAAAATATTTATCTCATTGTAAAATGTCATATAATAATACCATTGTGGACTTCAGTTTCGGTCTATCCCTGATTTATGGACCTGGTTTGTAAATCAGGGATAGACCTCACCTGAAGTCTATAATTGTATAGTGTATTTCATCATTAAAAACTTTCAAGATACTGTTCTTCTAATACTATTTTTCAATGCAGTTTTATTTATTTAGGTTGGATTAGTGTGCTCCTGGAATCGATATTGACGATAGTGGTAGAATTGGTCGCAAAGCTAGCAAAATAACGTTGGACAGTTCATCGTTATTCGTTATTGTTCCCACTGTACATTATTCGTTATTCCAAATAACAGGTAACGCATAAAAAGTCCAACTGTCGAGCAGTGCTTCCGTATACGCGTCTGTTTTATCCGTCGGCTTAACCGATAATTCTGGCTTTGTGTAAACAAAGAACACGCTATAAAGGATCAATCAATTATTCATAGAAATATTGTAATACGACCCACAAACTTCCATTGAGAAGTTCTATAATATCAATATAAATTGAATTGTATTTGTGTTCGACGTTGCCACACGCGAAGCTTTACTCTAAGCCATTGTGTATGTATAAAACTCCACCTACAAACATTCATTCATGAGAAATATCACACAATGTGATATATGTATGGTCTAGTAATCTGTTGTAGATTGAATACATTCTGCATACTGAGTGTATGACATTCAATGAATAGCGTAATGGATGTTCCGTTATGTTAAATCAGGTTTCCTGTAGCTAATGAACTCGGTTCGCTGAAAGTAGTTCCAGGGTTTTAGGTTGTCCGTAACATGGGTCACTTTTAGTAATAGGTGAGGACGAAGTCCCATTCATTACGTTCATTAAAATTTCTGAACAATTTTTGTCTACTTTGCTGAAACAGTTATCAAATTGAACAGCATGTGACGTTAACATTTCTATCAAACTTCTCAGTCGCCAGAATTGTATTTGGTTGTGGTGCAGGAAACGAAAGTCGTCTCGAAACACTTGATTTCACCTATGATCTTTTGTGAGGTTTTATTTTTGTCCTAATGTATATGTGCGTGTCGCCATGTGTATGGGAGAGGAGAGTTCGTCGTAGTCTATATATTTTCATTTTTGCTTAGGTAACGTCTTTTTCATTTAACTTATTTACGAAAGGAATTTCAAAGTTTATCCAGAACAAATTGCCAGAAGGATGTTAGGGTTTGGAGGTTTCATCGCAATGCTTAATATAAAACAGTCAAAAGTAAACAAGAGATTATCAACGAGCAAACAAAACGAAATTCAAAATTGAAATCGTAAAAAAAAGTAGGTACAAAATATAAACAAGGGGACAATTCACATGATTTATTGACAAAAAGCAAAAGGTAAATAACCCAACTGTTCTGGATCGTAAGCGTCGTGCGTAAGTATAGGTCAATTTTAAGTAATGTCATATCCTCAAAGCAAGTACTACTGGGGGAGTAAAGTGATGCATGTCATCACAAACTCTGAATCAACAGTGGGACAACAGAATAAACGATGACTGGATTTTAATTAAATTTGATTTATTTTAACATCAGTTGGGAAACAAGATGTTCCAACTTACTTTAATCACTCTTGTTTGGCCGAATGGTAGCGCGCAAGGGCTCTTAATGTGAGAGGAAACGATCATACCCGGACAGGGAATCCCTTGGGATAACCTGGAAAACACCTCATATGGATGACCCCATAGCATTTCACTTCCGATCGGGGAATCAGGGAAAGACATTCAAAATGCATTGCTGATGCTTTTTATAGAATATGCCTGTTGGCTACAATGCTTAATACTTGCATGGGAAGGAAACATTGTCAGTACTCTTCTGTTGTCAAATGAACGTGTGCATGTATTTTATAATCATTGAATGGTTATTTTCATTTGCTTCCGTCTTTGTTGCAAAATTCTAGTTTTTGTATAATCTCAATTTTAACCCAATTAAGTACTAAGTATACCTTATAATTAAAGACTGTTTCTTCTAATTTAGCTAATTAATATTGACGTTAGCATTTCACTTTAGCTATTATATTGAAGTATTTTACTGCAGCTAGTAAATATTAATGTAAGTATTTTTACTTATTTTCACTATTTTCACTTGCTAGTACTCATTAAAGTAAGTAACGATGTACATGTACCTATACCACGAGATATGTGTGTAGTTACATAATATTCTTGTCGTCTCCACACGTGTAACTTACACTCGGGGAGAAACTTTTGAGTGCTAGGAATGTTGATGGTTGTAGCAGACCTTGTTTACCAATGTTTTCGGGGTCAAGGCCATCCTTCCTCTACCGTCAAGCTCGGTTCAACCGGGATTCGGAGAAGCGAACAATTCTCACCACCCAGGAGCCATCCTAAATTGTTTCCTTTCATAATAGCTAAGTGTCTGCATAAGTACGTGTTGAAACTACTAGTTTAAAAACATTCTTATAAAATGATAAGCATAAATGTAGATACCAGAATATCAAGATAAATGTATTATTATTTTTTTATTTTATTTTTTTCTATTTTATTGAAGTATTTTTTGGTTTTTAATATGATATCAGGATAAAACGTAAAGGGAATAATTATAAACAGGCAAGTATCATTAGGTGGATTTTTTTGTTATAAAATGCTATTTTTGAAAATATCGAGTACATTAGGATTCCCCATTTTATTACAACTTATCTTAAGAGGTTTTTATCGTGTAAAGTAGGTCAACCTGATAACATTGCTATCATCATTTGTAAATTTATATAGTTATTATAATCATCACTGCGACACTACAGTGGGAAGATATACCATTAACAGTAATCCCTTGAATGAAATTGATTTTTTTTCCTTAATTGACTTTTCTGGGTTTTTTTTTTTTTTTTTTTCAATTAATGTTTGCTTTTTGTAGACATATTACATAGAGTTCAAGTACATATGTGTCAATATCGATGGACCCAGAAATGTGTTGTTGTTTTTTATTACATAATGCAATGAGATAAGTCCTCCTAACAACTCCGTGAAAAACCTGTAAAATAAATATACATTGAAGCATGCATTATCTTTAAGAATACTGTTGGGAGAAATAGGGTAATATTTAAGAGTCTGGTAAGGTAATCAAACATTTACGACTTCAGTTATAACCTTGGAGAACGCGGTGTCACTTCGCCCCGCAAAGCGATAGTTAGGTGGTAAACAATCCTCACAAGACATCTTAAAATGTTGATAGTTTTACCACAAATACAAGAGTGTGGGTCAATGTCAGCACTGAAGCTACAATGTACGGCTGTAGCCTCGTATCGTAAATAAACAAGAATGTTTTCACCACTGAAGCAGCGTTTTTTATTGTCATTTCAAACATATTATGTACTCGTGTGGCAGATAATGATTTATCTCTATATTGTGAAGATGTAATATATTGTACAGATGATGTGAGTAAAATATGGTGTTTTACGTATGGTGTGAGTTAACCATGCTGGAATACGCCTATTGTGAGTACGACAAGGTGTCATACGGTTTGTATGAATAGCATGCGTCCAAAGGAGCTTGTGATTAAAATATGGTATTATGGAATACCGTGAATAAACTCGGGTTAATAAAACATCGGATAAATTGTTTCATAATTGTTGTAAATAATAAAGTTTAAATGTATGCGTGTTCATCAGGCATTAAGGCAAGATATTCACTCACGCTTGAGTTAAGCCTGTATTGTACAGTATAATGATAAAACCATGACTATGTCAGAATTCGATGAAACCGCAAAACAGCAGGATACCCGAAGTTTAATGTCAAAGTTAGTCTGTATATTACTTTACACGACAGGGTGGGATAGATATAAACAGATGGTTAGGTTCAAAACAAAATTCGGTCAGTATTTGAGAAAGTAAAAGACAAACGTGAACAAAAATTACCGATTTCATGACCAAATAAATGTTGAAACAAGGGTTTTGTTTAAGTTTAGCTTCGCGCATGAGTGATTTTCCCTTTAGCTCAGTGGTAGAGCGTCGGACTAGGAACCTAGGGATAGCGGGTGCGATCCCCGGTGGAGGCACACTATTCTCTTTCCTTTTAAAAAAGTAATGCTATGTTTCCTTTGTTCATGTATTGCCCTGGTTTCATGGTTTTTCAGCTCGATCTGTGAGTTTAAGAAACGCACTGTATTCTTTATCATATTTTTCTCTGATATGTCCATAATCATAATGTTATGAGACCACCACATCCATATATGAAAAATTCAAAAATGAGGGATATTTTTATTGTGTTTTTTTTTGTGGGGCTTATATTACAAATTCTAATTCGTTCATCTTTCACAGGATGTAAGCATACATATTTTATTGAATGGGAATAATATCAGATTTTGGATATGAGAGTTATCATTGGATTTTAGTTCTGTCGGTAAATAGTGCGGGCGATATCAATCAATCAGGGCTTAACCACACCCGGTATCATAATTGACAAGAAAGGTGTAGCACGCGCGGGTGTAATAATGGAAACGATTTATGATTGGTTCATTTGCAGCCAATAGGAATACTTATAATGCTGACCGATATTTCCGCCACAGTGGGAGTCAATAATTGCTGATTAAAAGTCAGTTGGCGTATGGCACTTTCAATGTCCTTCGTAATGTTCATTGTTCATTATTGATAGACTCTGGCGTTTGTCAATTTAGAGCATGTCTTGTGCAATATGTAATGTTTTTTGATGATAAGATTTGTTAGAAAACATTCATTGATTTAATGTTTTTACAGCTTCGGGAGAAATTGCCATTATTCTGGTACATGTGCACAGTTGTATATGTCCAGGAGAATATTGGCGTTCGTACAAATTGAGTCACACTGGTTAAAAATCGGTCGACAGGGTCTATACGATCGTAAGCAGACTGGGTTTTAGCGATACTTAATTTTTAATGAATAGCAAACAGTTATTTTAAAACAATTAAATTCAAATGCATGGAATTATGTGTAAATACATGTTACAGTGTATTATATGTAGATAATTTGTATTTTTCACGAGTCAGGAGAAGCACAAGTGAAAATATCAGTACATTCTGGTGTGTTCAATGGAAAAATCAATAAGTGTTAAAACTGTTTCATTTTTGAAGCATTTACAGCGATTAAAATGTTGTTGTTTTTTAATTATAAAGGGGGAAGGGGTCCGTATGATGATACTAGGCAACATATTGACCCCTGATGGCATGCTTAAAAATAGGTTGCACGCCATTTGGAATAGGCTAGACATCGCCAATCTACGTTTTTCGTGTATTATTCGGTAAGACGTGTTTATCAAATATTGTGTAGTTAAGTGTATTTTTGTGTATGTAATAAAGGTGTAAAAGAACGATAATTAACATTACTGTCGCTTTATCTACATAGAAATGCGTGTTATAGAACCATAATAGTATTTGCTAAAATGATTTTTTTTTATATTTACGTTTTGATACAGTAGTTATGCTTCATTTAGTTATTTCGAACAGTTCTTTAACCAGCAAATTAAGTCTTGACAACAATAAAATTGATGACGGCACAGTAGAGATTGATGACGTTACATTAGTAAATGTTGTTATAGACTCACAACAACGTTTCAATGCATTGCGATGGAAGGAAGCAGAGCAAATGTAAATATATTTTGACACAAACACCAATTTTTATATAATTCATGGTGTGAAAGACATCAGTTTGACCGAGTTGATAAAATATCCTCGTCGATCTGTACCACATGATGCATTATTCTACTTTACATAATGTGTTGTAATGGAAGACACTATATTTTGCAGTCGGGTGCATCACATTTGTTCGGTACAAGTTAACGATCTTTCAAATGTTAAAAAACGTACTAACATCTGGTTTTAAGAGTTCATCATAATGTGTGTACTCTTAAAACCGCTTTAATGAACACATGAAATGTTAGGAAGGTTGTATGCGCTTCTCTGTGCGTCTTTGGAATGCATACATCCATTCGGGTAAGTCGGTGAATCGTAACGCTAACCACAAGTGTGTTAGGGTCGTAAAAACTCTTACCTCAAATGATAGAACTAACAAAGGCATCACATCTTTTAACGTGAACCGCACCGGGGGACGTATTGTATTCAGTAACAGCCGTATCACTTGAGTTATATTAGCACTAGTATTCATACATTGTACTACTGACTATGTTCAGTTAGGGTTTGTACAGGTGCAGTTTACTAATAGAATCACGTTCGTGTGAAACGACATTTAATGTGCAATGCACATGTGCCATACATGTATTAAAATTGAGAATCGAATAAGAATTTTACTGTAGTAATACAAACATACTTGCTATTTCATGAACGTTTCCAAAGCATAATTTGTCTTCTTATTTAGAAATGTACGTCATTGTTGCATATATTTTTTTATTTGGATGGTAATCTCTATGTCGTCTGCTGGCATATTTGATGAGAGTTTCTTTTTTTTTGTCATACCGACCTCCACTAGATCCTATTATTTACAAAATGTTACACAGCTAGGCAAAAATTATATACGCTTGATTTATCAACTAGACTAAATATACATTTCGACTTTCCATCAATCTCGGCTACATTTTAATAACAAGGTACGCGTGTGACTATACTAGTAATGTTTGTTAAACCGCAAACCTCATTGGCACTCACTTCCTACAAATGACAATTTACAATTTCATGGCCGTTTTATTTATTGTGTTTAAAATATCCCATAATAACAATCCGGAATAACGATTTACATTATGTTCATGATATCAAATATCTAGAATTATCATTAACATCACGGGGAGACTTAATAAGCATATTGTTACGTCATCCGGTAGCATGGAGTCGACATACATAACAGTACGGGAAATAATCCATCGTTTATGATGCACAGGTATGCATGCTTTACTGAGATATTTACCTCTATTCCAAAAGAGCTCCAACCTATCAAATGCGTTACTCACATCAACAGCGTATGTTGATCATCGGAACAAATGTCGAGTCATAAACAATGTGTATAAAGAACACAGGGTGTTTATCAGTTATCACTCGTATACATTTATAGCGTTTTGATTTTTTACTGCCGTTTTATTACAATGAAAGCACTTAATACTATGATAAACGTGAACGGAACTTACTCTCAGTAAAGCGACACTATCACTATACTAAGCTGTACTCAATTCACAACACAAAGCCCGTCCACCCATTTTGCCCGCATGTTCAGAACTAGTGTTAAAACCAATGCATTTCAAATCGTTTCGTGGGCGAGTGTTTATTTTTTAAATGGGTTCTGTTTCTCTGATAAAGTAGGACAGCAGATATGTTCGTCAAATCCTCTGATTTATAACTCAATTAATTGTAAACTCGACATTACCATACAAAACGGAACTTTTCGAAGAATCCACCAAATGCGAAATGTTAGAATTAACATACAAAACGGAAATGGACAGCATCCCTCTTTCTCCGGATTAGTGTACTATTTTGTCTTAGAGATAAGTAATTCGATATGAGACTGTGGAAATGAAAGTTATATTAATAATTGCAGGGGAGGACAAGTCATGTGGATTAAAAATGTGGGGAGGGGCCTTTGGAATAAGGGTTTTATTGAGAATATTGCGGGAAAGGAATGTAAAAGTAACCCAACGTTAATCGATATCGAGTGCTGGTTGGTTATCATGTTTATCTTACTCAAGTTAGGTCACGTTCATACGTAGGAAGTAACCAGGTTTATCGACTATGAGGTTTACTGATTTTTTTTTTGTTAAAATTGTTAAAACATTAACTTAATCGAGCTTAAATATATGTTAACCATTATTACCAACCAGCACGAGTTTAACGACTTTTTACTCACATACAGTTTTTATTATATCTACATTTTTTTTTTTTTTTATTAAAATTGGGAATACACTATTCTTGTTTCTGATCGGGGAAAACAATTGTCATGAATTATGACGTCACAATGGAAAATACTCGTGCAGCTTATTGTTCGTGACTTACTAATTTAAAGATTAACCTATGAAATCACATTCCAGCTGCTTTCCACTAGTCTAGTGGGTAACCAGAAACGTTTCCCAACTATTAGCAGGTCTATCAAATCAGAGGGGAATGAGAAACATACATGTATAATGGTTTTGGGAGAAAAAGTGTTTTTCAATAACTGTAAATGGTTGCATTCTTTAATGTGTAGTATATGTTGACACTTAAGGAATGATTTTTATTTTTTCAACATTTATGAGGTCATAACAACAATGGGTTTATGGACATATTGAATGAATCGCGTTAGCGATTCATGTAAAATATGTCCAAAAACCCATTGTTGTTATGACCTCATAAATGTTGAAAAAATAAATATCATTCCTTATATTTACATTGACGAATCCTTTCAGTGGATCGATATAACAACGAATAAAACAAATAAACAGGGTTTGTTCCTGCTTATACACGGGTGCAACGCAGTGGCGAGAACAGTGTTTTTTCGCGGGGAAATGTGACACTATCGTGAGAGATCTTAGCAACCGTCAACAACAATAACACAACAAAATGTAGTTCCATATTCAATGTTTATTTGTAGCACAGGACACGTGAATACGTGGATATTTCACAAAGCACAGTTCAATAATATTTTAAGATGTAAGAATTAAGCATCTAGGTCGGTCGTTCCGAGTGAGTAGTTTTTGTAGTGTATTACTACGCAGTGTGATCAGGTTACTATCAGTTCCCACGTGCTGAGATTCTATGAACACCTGTGTTATGCATTTATGAATGTAATTTTTGTCAATGGGTCTAAGCATACAGAATGTAAATATTGTGGTATATGACGTCGTTCTGTTGACACTGTGGTATAAAACGTCATTGTGTGTATACACTGTGGTAAAAAAAGCGTCTTTGTGTGATGACACTGTGGTATATAACTTCGTTGTGTTTTCACGCTATGGAATATGACGACTTTGTGTGTTGACAATTTGGTATAAAACGTCATTGTGTGATTCGTCTGTGGTAAAAAAAGTCATTGTGTGTTGACACTGTGGCATATAACGCCGTTGTGTGTTGAAACTGTGGTAAATAATGTCATTATGTGTTGACACTGTGGTAAATAACGTCGTTGTATGTTGACACTGTTATATATAACATCGTGGTGTATTGACACTGTTGTATAAAACGTCGTTAGGTGTTGACACTGTGGTATATAACGTCATTGTGTGTTGACACTGTTGTATGTAACGTCGTGGTGTGTTGACACTGTTGTATATAACGTCGTTAGGTGTTGACACTGTTGTATATAACGTCGTGGTGTGTTGACACTGTTGTATATAACGTCATGGTGTGTTGACACTGTCGTATATAACGTCGTTGTGTTGACACTGTTGTATATAACGTCGTGGTGTGTTGACACTGTGGAATAAATCGCCGTTGTGTGTTGATACTGTTGTATATAACGTCGTGGTGTGTTCACACTGTGGTATATAACGTCGTTGTGTGTTGATACTGTTATATATTACGTCGTGGTGTGTTGACACTGTTGTATATAACGTCGTGATGTGTTGAAACTGTTGTATATAACGTCGTGGTGTGTTGACACTGTGGTATATAACGTCGTTTTGTGTTGATACTCTTGTATATAACGTCGTGGTGTGTTGATACTGTTGAAGATAATGTCGTGGTGTGTTGATACTGTTGAATATAACGTCGTGGTGTGTTAATACTGTGGTATATTTCGTCGTGGTGTGTTGACACTGTGGTATATAACGTCGTGGTGTGTTAATACTGTGGTATATAACGTCGTGGTGTGTTCATACTGTGGTATATTACGTCGTGGTGTGTTAATTCTTTGGTATATAACGTCGTTGTGTGTTGACACTGTGGTATATAACGTCGTTTTGTGTTGATACTGTTGAATATACCGTCGTGTTGTGTTAATACTGTGTTATAAAACGTCGTTGTGTGTTGACACTGTTGAATATAACGCCGTTGTGTGTTCACACTGTTGTATATAACGTCGTGTTGTGTTGACACTGTTGTATTTAACGTCGTTGTGTTGACACTGTTGTATAAAACGTCATTGTGTGTTGATACTGTTGAATATAACGCCGTTGTGTGTTCACACTGTTGTATATAACGTCGTGTTGTGTTGACAATGTTGTATTTAACGTCGTTGTGTTGACATTGTTGTATAAAACGTCATTGTGTGTTGATATTGTTGTATATAACGTCGTTGTGTGTTGACACTGTTGTATATAACGTCGTGGTGTGTTGACACTGTTGTATATTACGTCGTTGTGTGAGGTTTGTTATGGCGTTATGTGTTGACGCTGTTGCCTGTTTTGCCTTTTTGATTCGTTGTTGTCGTACATGTATATTTCGAGCAGGTTTGTTGATGTTGTCATAAAGATGGTTTTGTGTTCCGGCATTGTCCTTGTATGCAAACGTCGTGGTTTATTTTTGTCTTTGTGTTCACACATTTTGGTAGTGTGTTTTGGCACTGTTGTAGATATAATGTCCTCGTATGATGGTACTGTTGTACATGTATAAAACGTCAAACAATTTGTGGGATGTTGTAGAACAATCCTTGTGTGTAGACTGTTTGTTATTCAATTATTTATCTTAATTCTTTAGATCTGATTTCGCTGACTCTACATAGTCGCCATATAATGAATAAGGGTGACTGACCCAGCTTCCGTACACACCCACCAGTCTTGTGCCGTGTGGTGACTTTATTGTCCACCCACACAAATTCTAACAAAATGCATACAAATGCATTCACAACAAATACGTGTAACATTAATTAAAATTCTGAACGATATGGATGTCATTATACTACAGACGTTAAGAGAAAAGCTATAAAATTAACAGACTTAAACCGGGGACGCGTGCACATGTCTGGGAGTGCTGTAATGACTAAGCCAACAGACTGCACTTTTCAACATTATGGGTAACAATTAAACATTGTGGCCAACCCAAAGTATCGCAGAATACTGATATTTAAGGTAAAAATTATATTTACTTAACAAACAGTGCTATACCTAAAATTTACTTACCAAACATAGTGATATACCTCACATTTACTTATCAAACACAGCTGTGTACATAATGTCTACTTACCAAACATAGTGGTAAACCAAACAATTACGTACCTTGGTGATATACCTAAAACGAACTTACTAAACGCAGTGGACTATGTAACATTTACTTACCAAAAACAGTGGTATAACTGACACTAACTTACCAAACAGTGGTACACCTAATATTTACTAACCAAATACAGTGGTATACCTATCATGTACTTACCAATTGCAGTGGTTAACCTACATGTAATGTTTATTTACCAAATGCTGTGATATACCTAACATTTACTTACCAAACACAGTGGTATACCTAATGTTAACTTAACAAACACTGTAGTATACCTAACATGTTGTTACCAAATGCTGTGGTTTACTTTGCATTTACTTACCAAAAACAGTGGTATACCTAATATCAACTTACAAACACAGTGGTATACCAAATATTTACTTACAAAATGCAGTGGTATAACATGCATTTACTTGTCAAACACAGTGGTATACCTTATATTCACTTGTCAAACACAGTGGTATACCTTTCATTTACTTGTTCGACTGAGTGGTATACCTTTCATTTACTAAACAAACACAGTGGTATACCTTACATTTACTTACAAAACACTGTGGTATACCTTTCATTTACTCTTCAAACACAGTGGTATACCTTTTAATTACTTGTTCAACACTGTGGTATACCTTTCATTTACTCTTCAAACACAGTGGTATACCTTTTAATTACTTGTTCAACACAGTGGTATACCTTTTAATTACTTGTTCAACACAGTGGTAAACCTTATATTCACTTGTCAAACACAGTGGTATACCTTATATTCACTTGTCAAACACAGTGGTATACCTTTTAATTACTTGTTCAACACAGTGGTATACCTTTTAATTACTTGTTCAACACAGTGGTTAACCTTATATTCACTTGTCAAACACAGTGGTATACCTTATATTCATTTGTCAAACACAGTGGTATACCTTTTAATTACTTGTTCAACACTGTGGTATACCTTTCATTTACTTACAAAACACAGTGGTATACCTTTTAATTACTTGTTCAACACTGTGGTATACCTTTCAATTACTTGTTCAACACTGTGGTATACCTTTCATTTACTTACAAAACACAGTGGTATACCTTTTAATTACTTGTTCAACACTGTGGTATACCTTTCATTTACTTGTTTAACACAGTGGTATACCTTTCATTTACTTGTTCAACACAGTGGTAAACCTTTCATTTACTTGTTCAACACAGTGGTATATCTTTTAATTACTTGTTCAACACTGTGGTATACCTTTCATTTACTTGTTCAACACAGTGGTATACCTTTCATTTACTTGTTCAACACAGTGGTATACCTTTCATTTACTTGTTCAACACAGTGGTATACCTTTCATTTACTTGTTCAACACAGTGGTATACCTTTCATTTACTTGTTCAACACAGTGGTATACCTTTCATTTACTTGTTCAACACAGTGGTATACCTTTCATTTACTTGTTCAACACAGTGGTAAACCTTTCATTTACTTGTTCAACACAGTGGTATATCTTTTAATTACTTGTTCAACACTGTGGTATACCTTTCATTTACTTGTTCAACACAGTGGTATACCTTTCATTTACTTGTTCAACACAGTGGTATACCTTTCATTTACTTGTTCAACACAGTGGTATATCTTTTAATTACTTGTTCAACACTGTGGTATACCTTTCATTTACTTGTTCAACACAGTGGTATACCTTTCATTTACTTGTTCAACACAGTGGTATACCTTTCATTTACTTACAAAACACAGTGGTATACCTTTTAATTACTTGTTCAACACTGTGGTATACCTTTCATGTACCTGTTTAACACAGTGGTATACCTTTCATTTACTTGTTCAACACAGTGGTATATCTTTTAATTAGTTGTTCAACACTGTGGTATACCTTTCATTTACTTGTTCAACACAGTGGTATACCTTTCATTTACTTGTTCAACACAGTGGTATACCTTTCATTTACTTGTTCAACACAGTGGTATACCTTTCATTTACTTGTTCAACACAGTGGTATACCTTTCATTTACTTGTTCAACACAGTGGTATACCTTTCATTTACTTGTTCAACACAGTGGTATACCTTTCATTTACTTGTTCAACACAGTGGTATACCTTTCATTTACTTGTTCAACACAGTGGTATACCTTTCATTTACTTGTTCAACACAGTGGTATACCTTTCATTTACTTGTTCAACACAGTGGTATACCTTTCATTTACTTGTTCAACACAGTGGTATACCTTTCATTTACTTGTTCAACACAGTGGTATACCTTTCATTTACTTGTAAAACACAGTGGTATACCTTTTAATTACTTGTTCAACACTGTGGTATACCTTTCAATTACTTGTTCAACACTGTGGTATACCTTTCATTTACTTACAAAACACAGTGGTATACCTTTTAATTACTTGTTCAACACTGTGGTATACCTTTCATTTACTTGTTTAACACAGTGGTATACCTTTCATTTACTTGTTCAACACAGTGGTAAACCTTTCATTTACTTGTTCAACGCAGTGGTATATCTTTTAATTACTTGTTCAACACTGTGGTATACCTTTCATTTACTTGTTCAACACAGTGGTATACCCTTCATTTACTTGTTCAACACAGTGGTATACCTTTCATTTACTTACAAAACACAGTGGTATACCTTTTAATTACTTGTTCAACACTGTGGTATACCTTTCATGTACCTGTTTAACACAGTGGTATACCTTTCATTTACTTGTTCAACACAGTGGTATATCTTTTAATTAGTTGTTCAACACTGTGGTATACCTTTCATTTACTTGTTCAACACAGTGGTATACCTTTCATTTACTTGTTGAACACAGTGGTATATATTTCATTTACTTACAAAACACAGTGGTATACCTTTCATTTACTTGTTCAACACAGTGGTATACCTTTCATTTACTTGTTCAACACAGTGGTATACCTTTCATTTAATTACAAAACACAGTGGTATACCTTTCATTTACTTGTTCAACACAGTGGTATACCTTTCATTTACTTGTTCAACAGAGTGGTATACCTTACATTTACTTACCAAAAACAGTGTTATTACTGACATTAACTTACCAAACAGTGGTACACCTAATATTTACTAACCAAATACAGTGGTATACCTATCATGTACTTACCAATTGCAGTGGTTAACCTACATGTAATGTTTATTTACCAAATGCTGTGATATACCCAACATTTACTTACCAAACACAGTGGTATACCTAATTTAACTTAACAAATGCTGTCGTATACCTAACATGTTGTTACCAAATGCTGTGGTTTATTTTGCATTTACTTACCAAAAACAGTGGTATACCTAATATTTACTTACCAAATACAGTGATACATTGTATACCGTACATGTACTCATTATGCACAGAAATTTACCTAACATTCACTTACCAAAAACAGTGGTATTCCTAATATCAACTTACAAAAACAGTGGTATACCAAATATTTACTTACAAAATACAGTGGTATAACTTGCATTTACTTGTCAAACACAGTGGTATACCTTATATTCACTTGTCAAACACAGTGGTATACTTTATATTCACTTGTCAAACACAGTGTATACCTTTCGTTTACTTGTTCGACTGAGTGGTATACCTTTAGTTTACTTACAAAACACTTATTGTCAAACACAGTGGTATATCCATTAATGACTTACCATACACTGTGGCATACCTAGCATTAACTTACCAATCGCTGTGATATTCCTTATATTTACTTGTCAAACACAATGATTTACCTACAATTTTTTGTCAAACACAGTGGTATTCCTTATATTTACTTATTAAACGTTTTATATCCGTTTATTGCAATAACTTGTCAAAACAGATCCTGTCAAAGACATTAGTACACTGTACATTGTATACATAACGTTTGTATATTTTTGAAAGTTCATTTAACTCCCTCACACGTCTAGTATAACCTTAACACACCAGTTTTGGTCCAAGCATATCTAAACTGTAGGTAATCATCAGGTCCCTGTGATCAAAACCTCGTCTTATGAAGTGACCATGACGGTTTATACATATCTGGACATTTAGTTTTTCGGCTAAGCGTGAATTCCAGAGAGCACTAATCCAAAATTGTCTTCCTTTGTGCTTTTTGTTTCTTTTTGTTTATATTATAACCTGTAAATGACAAAGAAACACAAATGAGGAATGAAGACAATTTGAAGACTCGTGCCCTGCCCGGGACTCGAACTCACGACCTACGACACGCAATCGTATCCCCAGTTTTATCACTACACCACCTCACCTTCTTAAAATAGAATATTTCGATACTCGACATGGTCGTTGTTACAATGTACAGATCGTCTGTTGATGGTATAAGTACCTTGATCAAATTTCTGCCTTGACTTACTCTTTGTCTACACTATTGGAATTACCTCTTTGCCTCGAATACCATGCAGTTCCAAGTAATATTGTAAACAGGTAAACATATGTTTGTAATGATGCAGTTTCGTACTTCTTTGACCCATATATAAATGTATAATACAACATGGCGTTTCGCTTTGTTATTTGCATGTACATCCCGATAAAAGCATCCGGGACAAATCGGGCCATTCTTCCATATTTTTTTTTAACTTGGAATACAGTTTCGATATGGTCCGGGTGCCTATCATTACAGACGATAGAAAATATATGTGTAATACTTTAAAATATCACATTTCATGAAATTCCCTGTAATGCAGGCGACATCTCCATAATGTCACACTAAAACACAGACATTTAGGAGTTACTTTTAGTGCAGATGCAAAATGGTCTAAACACATATATGAAATATACAATTCTTGCATGAAAAAAGTATCTGTACTAAGAAAACTAAAATATCTTTTAAACAGGAAAACTCTTTTGAAATTATATAAATTATTTATTTTACCTGTACTAGAGTATGCCAGTGAAGTTTGGGATGGCTGCTCACTTGCAGATGCTAACCATCTAGAAAAGGTACAGTTGGAAGCAGCTAGGGTCATAACAGGTTTACCATCATTTGCCAGAATAGAAACACTATATTTAGAAACCAATTTAGAACCTTTATCAATAAGAAGGGAACGCAAGAAATTAATATTATTCTACAAAATGCATAATAATCTAACTCCATCGTACCTTAATGACTTACTTCCTATACAAGTAGGGGAACAAACACAATATAGACTTAGAAACAGAAACAACTACACCACTCTTCTACACAGACTGTCGTTAACAAAATCATCCTTCATCCCATCAACTATACGACTGTGGAATGATTTGAGTGACACTATACGTGACAAACCAACAACATACAAGATTAAGACATGCCTGTAGTTCTTTAAGATATGATCTGTATAGGGTAAACATTATAGAAAGTCCGTCTTGTACGTGTGAAAGTCAACATGAACATTCATTTCATCATTTTTTCGTGTGTAATCTATATGAAAGAGAAAGGCGCTTGTTATTACTTACATTATCTGTATATGGTATTATAAACATAGACTTTCTATTAAATGGCAGTTCAGATTTATCGCTTGGGGAAAACATCCATGTATTCAAATCAGTACAGAAGTTTATTAAAGACAGTGGCAGGTTCTAATTTCTCTCTCTCTCTCTCTCTCTCTCTCTCCTTTGTTATTTTCGTTATCAATTTGTGTAAAATCTATTGATGTTGCCATGTACACTGTATAAAATACATGTATATCTGGGAGAAGGCTTCATAAGTTGGAATAACTTGTGCCTAATCCATTTGCAAATTTCTGCAATAAAATATGTTTAAATCAAAACAAGGTTGCTAAAACAGGTATTGTAATTTGAGGTCATAGTAAATTATGGGATATCAAATTAGATGGCAGGCAGTACGGCATAAAACTACGGAAGTTAGACTAATTTTACCAGATTTTCGGGAGCCTGAACAAGGAACATTCTGCCAACAGTATGACTAAAGGGAAGTAACTCTTACATACAAATATTTTCTCGTGGATTTTTAACTACTGAAATATATAATTCTGAAACTGAATTCATCCTTTACAAATCGATTAACACTTACTATAGAAGTAAACTTATAGTCAATTTTTAGTAATGATGTTAGACTCTCAAGTGTTTTTTAAAGACATATTTGATTTTGGAATTTATGTAATTCTTGTGTTTTGTGTTATCATTGAAAGGTGTAATTGTTGGAAAGCATAAAACAATCACAAGATAACTTATTAAATATTATTTGTTCCATATTACATGTATCAGAAATAATATGATAATTTAAATTTAATCGTTAAGTCCTGAAGATTATTGTTTAACTTTTTAAAATTGTCTAACAATATTTACTGTACGGAAAATATAATGAACATCAACTGTTCTTCTTTGTAGAGGATTTATAAGAGGAGTATTCAGCTATTCATAGAACTGTTTTATTTAGTTCATTTTATTCTATTTTTTTCATTGATAACGTTATTTATATCCGAAATGTCAGTTCCTCACTTCTAAATGATATCAGCATATTTATAAGGTTTTTTTAATACCATCTTAAATCATATATTTTTATATACGTCTTTCTTTATCTCCAAATCTGCACAAATGTGCATGTCGTTATATGTGTTTCAATATTTTTCGTTGTTTTAATTTTGTCTCCAAAAAGAAATAGTTTTCTCCTATTTGAGGTATAATTAGAACTTCTGTCAAGTTCAGTTTTCATTATTAGTTCCAAAAAGTATATGCTTAAAGTCTCTGACTAACAGATACCGTGTATAATTGTTTAAGGCCAGACGTTGGAACTTGGTGCCACATCCTAGTTAAATTCTGTATTTGAACCATCCTCGATATCCAAGGGGTTACGCTCGCCTTCTCTCTCTACACGTGAAGAGAGCGAAAGTGAGCGTAACCGTATTTGATCTAACACATCAACATAAAAAGGCAATTTCATTTCAACAAAGCTTAATAAATAATTGGATAGATATGATCCCATCTTCGATATCCAGCCTGTCAATTGTTACCGTTACGTGACCGCGAAATTCTTTTGATATACATCAAAGGATCGAACTAGTCTTCTTGTCTCATCAACAAGGTGGCACACACTGAGCCTTCAGTTTTGCTATGACATATCCTAGGGCATCCTCGATATCCAGGGGTTACGCTCACTTTCGCTCTCTGCACCCCTGGAACAAGTCATAGCAAAATTGAAGGCACGGAGATAGCTGTTTGATTGGTCTCAGGTAAAAAAAATAAATACCAATCGCTAGGCTGATACCTGTCATTTGAAGATTACAAAGGAGAGACGCCCAACTTCAATGCCTGTCAATTTTTACCCTTACGTTACCGCGAGATTCTTTTGATGTTCATCAAAGGATCGAACTAGTTTTCTTGTCTCATCACCAAGGTGGCGCGCACTGAGCATTCGATTTTGCTTTGACATATTTCAGGGTGTAGAGAGCGAAAGTGAGCGTAACCCCTGGATATCGAGGATGATATGATATGTTATTCATTGTATCGGTCGTTGTATGGAAAAGCATTGTGTTTTTGTTTGTTTTTTGTTGATCTTGCCATACCTAACTAAAATTCCGCGTGCAAAATGAAGGGGAAAAGGCCTCGCGTGAGGTTACATGATACAAGAGGGATGAACCCGGAGGCACCCCCTGGCATCACTCCTTAAAAAAATCTACTTTGAACCTAAAAAAATCAAAAATCCGCATTCATATTAGAGGAAAATAATGTGCATGAAGTGGCATAATTAGGAAAGTCATCCAAGGGAAAAAATAAATACGAGTTGCCTCCCTTCAACCATAATGACGACCAATGGAACCTGGATTGGTTCTGATTTTTTTCATATTACATTGTCATCAAAGTAAGGGTACAACTATATACTCAAAGGTCAGTGAGTGGCATTTTTTGAAGGCGATACTTTGTGCCGTACTGTACTATCATAGAGAATAACATTGTACCGTGTTTGACCAAAACTTCATCTGAACTATTAAAACGTGTAAAATTCCTCTGAACACGTACGCTCAGGTTCAACCATAGCTGTACAAATTCACAGGTCCCTGTGGTATTTTACAGTACATCAGCTTAACGCCTCTTTCAGCATATTCTTACATGTACTCTATACATCCCCACACACATAGTGTCAAGTAGGCCAGACAGTACATGTAACTGTCGTTCCTATTGTTTTCTATATTGCAAACATCCGAGACCTTTTCATCAGCGACGTAAGTGTTGGGAGATTCCTACAATCAATGAGAATACCAATTACAAGATATTGGTGGATTCTGTAGAAGGCTACTGGCAAAACTGCAGTGTGGGCCAAATTATCTAAGCCTAGTCAATGATAAATGATAAAAAAACAAACACACGTTATCTGTATTTTATGACCCCGATGTCAAAAACATACCAAACGGTCTGCACGATAAATATGTACAGAAAACCCTCGTTATATTGCCACCATTTGTCCAGAGAAATTTTTGCGTTATAAATGGGTTTCGCGATAGATTGATGGAAACCATATAAAGGAATTCTTAAGGGGAAAAAAAGAGAACAAAAGACATGAATATATATTGGCGGAAAGCGAGATGGCAAAGGAAGCTATAGGGACGTTGTATCGAGGTCTTACTCTTTATACCAAAACGGTATACATTTTCAATTTCAAACAAAATCACAACAAATTTATAGAAATATTCATCGAAAATGCTCATGAAACGTTGGTTCATAACACCGGCACTGTATTATATGGTATATATACTAGTATATATGGATTACTGGAGCACGTGGAGTTGTTTTGAAGACTTAATGGTAAGGCTTGCTTGATAACCAAGCTTTCCGAATACCCACTAATTATACAATGAATCAATTAAGGGTCATTTCCGGCCTCAACGGGGATCTTGAATCAGTTGTTATATTCGTAGTCTGGAATAAATGATCTATGGAAACATGAAATATCAAATTCATTCGACAACTGGTTTAGGAGATATGGCATTACAAAGAGAAACATTAACACACATTTTCATAAAAAATACGTGAACATCGACTGGTGTGCGCTTTTTGGTTGAAAATTGATCATTTTGAGGGAAATTAACTTTTAAATTTTTGAAAGCCTCCGCATGCAACAAACAAAATAAAATTTGACGTGCTTAAACATTGTCAAACCAGTGTTCATTCATAGGAAGGAATATTTGTTTGTCACTTGTGCACGCTTTCATTTCTGCATGCTAACTCTCAAAAAAAAAAACATATTTTGTCTATTTCTGCATAACAACGCAATGATTTTGCTATGGTTGGGCATCTACGCATGCGCATAGGTAAAAATGTGCACCAAGAAAGATAGCCCCAATTTACCAATATGATGTTTATAACAGAAATTGGTATATAAGTTCAAATAGAAATTTGTACTTTTTATGAGGCAGAAAATTACCCATAACGCCCCTGGATCTTTGTATTGAATTCTGAAAAATTAAACAAGAATTAAGAGCGTAGCCGATCGGGGCCAACCGTGGGCTAAACGTGGGAGGATCTCCATGAGCGTGGTTTGGTCGGGGTGGGATCTCCTAGGTCGGAAAGCTGCACGCTCTCCCCACGCTTATTTTGAACGTGCACAAAATAAGCGTAACCAGGTCGTGGCCAACAGAAATATGCTACATAGCTTACATTTTCTCTTAATAACACTAATCAAAATGTCTACAAGTGTCGAAATTCATGTTTGCTGTGACGCTGTGAGCACGGATTTGTCACGTGATATGGCGTTATAAACAAATACAGCCGAGCTTTTTCCAGATACTACAAAATTGACAAAAAGGGCGCGTATATCGCTTTAATTTCAGTCTAATTAATTATCATATATAGTACCGATTCTCTATTCCCTAAGTATGCAAAATACGGCAATAATCCCTTGTTGCCATGCATACTGCTGCTATGCGTACAGGGGTGGGTGCGAGAGGGCGTGTGTGTGGTGGTGTAAGCATATGGGTGAACATAGCTCTATAAATGAATCTTTGTTTCAAATTGTTAAATGCTTATATTTTTGGCTCTCTCACTACCTTTTTTCTATTCAATCACTCAATTATGATAACATTATAAATATATTGATATTTAGCCATTTAATCATGTACATACATTTGTATATGTTTTATTATATTGTAAGGAAAGGGCGATTAAAATGTCCATGTAACTTGTGCCCAATCCTTTTGCTGAATTTATGGCAACAAAATATGTTTACACTAACTAATAGCAGATACCGATGTGCAAGATTATCGGACTGGAACTGAAAGTATATAAAAATGAAAATGGAAGTGAAGTGCATGTTTACTCCATATGAATAACAACACGTGTGTTCTATATAGAATATTATATATCAACGCCCAGTTAATCTACAGTTCTGCTCTGGCAGTAACGAAGTATATTACACACCCCACTTCCTATCACAGTATTCCCCGTATGCCTGCCCTATAACACCGTACAAATGACAACACTCAAGTGCACTAATTCTTGTAACTACAGTAGCGTAATATCCCCGTGTACTGCCACAGGGTCAACTGACACTGAGCGTACTCCCTTTGCTTTGGGAGTCTGTCTTTGTTATCTGGATCGTGTTCAAGTCAGAATCAACTGTCATGTATTAACATGATGTATTGTTCCGTACCGTAATCATAATGAGTCCTTGACAATATTGGACCAAAGAAACCTTGAGGTAGATTGAGACCTAGACACGTGGGCGTGGCTCTTACATTACACGTGCACTCCCTATATCCCAATAACAGATGACGATACTGATATGTTTTAACTATTAACATGTTGTAACGTTATTGCTCTGTCAACAGACGTGCTTTGCCGTCCCCCAGTCAATAAAATATGTTGCTTTTGTATTGGAGCTAGCATCCTTCATGTCGGTTTTATCATGATAGTCTTCCATACGTTAAGCACTTAAACAGAGCCACTATGAGAGTAGGTGGTACTATTCTATAGGAGTTCTGATGTATCTGCGGGAACAGTAACGGTTGAAGAGCTCTGCATCACATTTTGATATTTTCTATTGTCACCAACACTTCAGAACAATATACAAACTTTCCAGAACATTTACTGAGATTTTCTGCACGTCTTAGGGTCAGCCTTGTTAGTTCCTGATTTATATATTTATCACGAGTTAACAATCCGTTCGCACGATTTGCAAATCCGTGCGCACGAGTCAGTAGTCCCTGCGCACGTGCTACCAATCCTTATAAGGTCCTACAAAATTATTGTTGCTGAGTTTGCCCCACTTCTGTGAACTAGTAATGCCAGTGTTAAAAACGGAGGATCTACAAACCAGGCAACTACGTGCCTGTTTCCCTAACTTGCAATTGTTGCAAATTCTGTCTCCAACATTCCAAACCATTACGATAATTATAATGTTCTAGCTAATTGTCAGCATAGCTTTAGAGAGAGGCGCAGCTGTGAATCCCAGCTGTGAAACCCTTTCTCATGAGTTGCTTGAAAACATGCTTATAACGGCATTTGAACTGATCTTAATGTGCTCGAATTTTCGAAGGCGCTCGATAAGGCCCCTCATAAGCATTGGCGTAAGAACTAAACAGTTAAGGTGTGAAAAGTAAAATCACAAGTGGAACGAATCTTTTCTGAACTCTAGTACTCATTAGGTGATCCTTGATGTTGTACTCAAGTAAGCTACCAATAGTCAACGGTGTCCCTCAAGGCTCAGTGCTTGGACCCCTCCTATGTGTAGTCTTTATAAACGACTTTCCCTCATCTGTTTACTTGAAAACACATCTCCTTGCTGATTGTATACAAGCACATATTTGATACTGAGGATACTTGTAAACTACAAACAGTATCCACTATCTGACAAAATGGGGAAAAAACCCATTGGGTATGCAATAATGCACCGCTCTCTCAGCATCCAGACCCCTCTGATAGTACAATTTATAATAGTATGTTAAGTTTGCTTGCCTTAAGAATATGATATACATTTTGTTCATGGAACATCTGGAGCAAGAAGCAATATCCACCATGGAATGCAAGCCTAACTTATGGAAACGATATGTTGACGACATACTTGAGATAATCAAGAAGAGGTCACAGAAGGATTTGACCACACATATCAACACCATAGATGCCACTAACAACATCAAATTTACATGTGAGGAAGAAATCAACGGCACAATGCCCTTCCTAGACACTTAAGAAGACGGAACCGTGAAGGTATTGGTCTATAGAAAAAAGACCCATACGGACCAATACCTGAACTTTAAATTTCGCTATTCTTTGCACCAGAAATTAGGCGTCGTACGCACATTGCTCAACAGATGTTATACAAAAGTCACAGAATAAAAGGACAAATCACAAGAGCAGAATCACATCGCTAGGGCAATGAGAACATGTGCATATCCGGAATGGGCTCTACAATGGGTACAAAAACAGTGTCAAAGTAAGGAGAAGAACAAGAAAAGGCCAATTAAGGATAAGAGCAAAACCAAAGGTCATAAAAGGTATATCCGAAACTATCCAGAGGATATATCGTGGTAATGGCATAGCAGCAGCCATGAAGCACTACAAGACGCTTCGTAATATCCTAGTACGCCTTAAGGATACCAAAACAATAAAGAAAACGTCGTAGAATGCGTATACACAATATGATGCAAAAACTGCGACGCATCGTATATTGGAATTTCAGAGCGATTTACCTCCAGAGTTATAACGTTGACACTGCTGATACACTGTAAGTCTGAACAGAGCATCAGAAAACTCCGGCCGTACCGGTTAATGTCAAAGACTGTTTTAACTCAAACTTTATATATCTATCATCGAATAGACACTTATTATCTAACGATGAAAACTTGAGACATACAACACGACCTTTCCCGTGAACTTTCCGGGTATATAGACATGGTTTCTAGGTATTGTATATGTGCTATCTTTTAAGTCTCTGTGATTATTTTCATATGATAAATAGAACAACTATAGGCCACCTACATTTAATGTTTCCTTCAGTATATGTGTTTCGTTACATAGTATATTTATGTGATTTTAATTGTGTTCGTTATTAAATTAGGTTTGTTTAATAACTTGGAGTAACGTGGTTATATACACAAAACAGGTCAGGAATGGTTTTCGTTTCCCGTGACATAAAGGTGTACTGTCAGCTTTTAACTATTACCAAAGTCTGAACCAATATTCAAGGGAGATAATTTACATGTTTCGTAGTGTGGCATTCTTTTGGGAAGGTGGTACGTGTCACATTAACGTAGCATGCATCCTTAACATCTTAATAACTAATCTCAAATATTAAGTAACTATGTGTTCACCTGACCAATAGCGCATAGTTTGCAGGTCACAAACCACAGACTATTGTACAGAAACGGAAAAAATCTTATTTAAGTTGTTATATGTGTTTATGAAATTGTATTTCATTATTTTGCCTGATTTATTTGTTACATTAATTCTGTTCGTTTTGAAAGTACTCTACCAGGTTGCATGTCATGAAATCTGTATAATTTATAATTGGTTCAAATGCGGATCAATTTATCAGTTTCCAAGTTTAATTTTCTAGGTAACACCCCTCCCCTCCATCACTCCCACCCCCTCCCACCCCAAAGTTCCTTCCTTCCTCAACCTATCTTTTCCCTTTCCCCAAAAACGTAAACACTTATTTTACAATATGTATTGAGGAGAGGACTCTATTAAGTTGTAATAACTTTTTGTCCGATCCATTTGTATATTTGTACAATAAAATATGTTTAAACTAAACGGAACGGAGGATTTATATTTCATCCAGACTACCAAGCCCCTATGTAACATGACATGCGCTTTTTGCTTTATTTCATGAACCATTGACTTTTTAATCCGCGAAGTAAATATTTAAATTCTGTGATGAACGCGAAGACAATCATCTCACAAAAAGGTAAAACATAGGTAACCAAATATGCGACATGTGTGTGAAAGTGACGATTTGTTTCTAAATATCAGTCTGAAGTGCGCTCCGGGTGCGGGTCGCATATTTCCCGCATATTATAGAGGGCCGGAGTTCTGACGTTAATCGACGACAGACCGATATGAAAAAAATCGATAAAACGTCAGAATAATTCGGACTAGTAGCGGACGTGTGAGAGAAGGACATGCTATTTTATACATTGTTACTTATTTTTCACAAAACTACGAAACTATGCATTTTCAGCTCTGCATACAGTTCGGTCTTTTCGGTGCCACGTTTCGGTTCACATTTCAACCGGATACGCGAATGCGATCTAAGTCTTGAATACTTGAGGGGGGAAAGTTGAATGGTTAAAATGTATATTTTAACATCCTACAAGACCTTTATACGACATGATATATATACTACCGTTTACATAAACATTTTTGAAAATGGATGCTAAACAAAGTTTTACGACCTATATTCACAGCCTGTAAAGATGAGACATTATCGGCGTGGTATGCTACCGATTCCAAAGTGAAACATTTTAAACAGACGTTTTGTGCACGGAGAGAACATGTAGTTTCTGTTTCAGGTCGCGAGGGAACGGTGTATATTCGCCATTACAAACTTCATGTGTATTTTTACCGAAACAATTTTCAAAGGACTACTTTTTTGGTGAGCAGTGTTCTTCCTTTTGTTGTTGCACATGCTTTACGTCACACCTCCCTGTGATGTCATAAAAACGTTTCTGTGTCGGTCAGTAATTATCTGATGGAATGAAATAGATATGACAGGCACAGACAAAGTATTAGCATGCGACCAGAATTGTTCCTCATTTCGTGGCTGTACATTTCACCAGGTGTATATAGTGTCTATAGATCCATAGCCACGACATAGTCTGCCGGCATATCACACGATAACAGCTGAAAGTCATTGGAAAGCTTATGTTTTTTATTGTATATATTTTCATGGGAAACGATCGTAAATATTACTTGACCCACTATGCAAATGTCTGAAATAATATTGATTTTTTTTTCTTTCCAGAAATAGAAAATCATTCCTGATAAGAAATCCATACCTTGAGGTACATTTTTTAAAATGAAACAACCAAATCGAAATTAATACACGGTGTGCTGGGAAAATAAAACTGCAGCTTAACCAGGTCGGGATTCAAACACCGGACCTCCGTTCAGAAAACAATGGCTCTAGCTAACTGATTTAATTCATCAGCGATAGTCCCACTATAGTTATATCCAAAACAAATTTAAGGGGAGGTAGCTCTATTAATATTAGAAACTACGATGGAATTCTCTTGTGTTTTGACTGCAGTGGGACGAGAACCCTTAAATTGCTTAGGTTTTATTGTAAACATCTTTGTCTGTAGACGATATGGCGTCCTAGTATCATATTATCTGTTATTAAATCCATACGTTTATGTTTATGCATTTCAATCAGGTTATTCCCACAATGATAGATTATATCGGGTTTTATTACAAACTTACTAATAAATACGTTTTTTTTTGTATATGCGATACGACACAATTGCTCTACCCCATATCAGCCCTCGCCGTATCACCCCCCAAAACCCGTATCAGCCCCCGCCGTATCACACCCCAAAACCCGTATCGGCCCGCAAAACCCATATCACACCCCTTTTGGAAAAAAATCGTTTTGCAATATTTCAAAAATAAAAATAAATCATAAGATAGTAGTTTTTATTAGTAAGTATGTAATAAACAGAATAAAACATGCCTTTTTCCATATCACACCCAGTATCAACCCTCGACGTGATACTGGGTGTGATATGGAAAAAGGCATGTATTATTCTCTATACATGGTATATCCTTAAATGAAATGTATGGTGAATGCTGTTATAGATCCCGACACGAAGACGTGGGGTCTATGAGCCAGTAGATCCCTCCTAACCAAGAGATGACGAATTTATCACAATACAGTAACAACCTTTGATTTCTTTTTTCTGCAAAATTATAAACCACTTTGTGAGTTTGAGTTGTACTTGACTGCTACAAAAATTGCCCCTACCTAACACCTTTTCGGCAATGTTTTGGACAATACAAAACCATCTTTGTAATGAGCACCACAGCGGCCCCCTCATTGCCTGTTTCGTTGAATTTGCTGTCGTTTTAGATTGCTTGTAGGTTATTTCATCCTGTGAAGGATGGGCAAACCTCGAACGCTTGTGTGTGTCGGCCATGTTTGTTGTTATGAAGAGAGATTCTAGTTTGAGTTATTTCCCCTCGCACGTGCTTATAGACCTCGACAGGGCGGGGTCTATAGAAATGTAAACCCCGGCAAGATATCCAATCAGAAAGAGTGGTACAAATAAGAAAGGTGACAAATCGTCATAGATCCATATGAATTCATTTAAGTGTACCATACTGCAGAGCGTTATTTAATTGCAAAGGGTATGCATTATCCAAAGTCATGCTTGTTTTCGACAGTATTAGCACTGAGTAAGTTTTCAAGATTTTACACGCGAAGGATAAGAAAATAATGAAATTAACGCGTAAATTTTAATGAAAGGACACTTCCAACCAAAATGACATTAATCCGCAATATCAAGATTGTTCAAGAACGCAAGAACCCTACCTGTATGTTCTTACAATATTGACATTATTAATTTCACTTTTTATATAAGCTGATTATACTTGTATAACGTTAGCCATATTTTAACTTGCTATAATGTACTTTTAATGAAATTAGTATATTAAACCTCTGATATATGATAACGTTTCCTCTATGTCTAGTGAACAACCCCTACTCCTCGGCTAATCTCCCTACTCAACCTACTCCCAATCACCCCTCTTTCTTATCCCGACACCCTGGCTATTCTGTCGACAACCACATGTGACCGTGTGAAAGACCGTGCTCCACATGACATCCCTGTGTCTTGGTGCATCGACTATAAAATAATAAATAAAAGTGGCCCCGCTCTCAGTGAATACTGACGTCACGTGACCTTAATTACTACGAGGAGAAATAACAACACACGTAGGTAAAGGGTCGATCAGAGTGAGATGACAGACGACCTTGTACTAATTATAGCGGACATTCCTGGTATAATCTTACACTTACTACGTTGTACTAGTGATGTCACGGCGCGTGGTGTAGTGTCCTGTCATGATTACGCCCCTTTCTGCACTTATAGTTAAGCATTGGGTCCAATGGCCCACAACATCTTTAGCTTAACGAGTCCTTAGCAAATTTTTAAATGCGGTGTTTGTAAATAATCTGAATTTTTGTAACTGTTTTTGTGCATGTCTTCAGTAACCGTTTTAAATCCCTTACAATTGGTTTTTATGTTTTGATTGATTTTTTTACATTTTCCTGGATTGAAGTTTTCGTGAATTTTTCGTTAAGCTAACCAGGTTCTGAACATCTTGGACCATTTGTTTGTATCAATTACCGTTTGTATTTGTGTTATATTTTTGTTAATGAGGCACACATGCTAGTAAGAACGACAGCGTCAGTACGGGCTACCTCCTTCGAGTAATCAATGTAAAACATGTAGAATTATCTGACAGCTTATCTTTGGAAAGAATCCTTAACATATTTTTGACGATAAAATGATTTTTCAATTGCATTGTTTTTGTTTGTTTTATGTCTTCAAATGCAAATTTTTAACCTTTGAACTTATATTTTTAGTTTTGGTCTTAGTATGCACTATACGAGCTTTACCGTTAAGTTAGAAGAAAACCACATTCCGGATAGCTATTATTTGTAACGGTATTTGAAGCCATATCGAATTAATCTCTAATTTAAAAAATAAATAAATATATAAAACAAAATATATTCTTCAGTTAATTTACATCAATTATGAAACAAGTAATTTCAAGTTGTATTAATCACTCTTGTTGGTCAGGATGTACCCGGAGAAAACCCTGGCGATCGGGCAGGTGACCCGATACCGTTTTACTTACGATCGGGGAATAGAACCCTGCCAGCTTGGTGAAAGGCAATTGAATAATGCGCAATTACATATACTAATGGTAGTTGTTTTTATTACGACTTGTTTTCTTAAATTAACAAGAAAATACTGGAAATGTTTCGCTTGCGGAAATGTTCGCATTAGCAATAGTTATGATATTATCTATTATTTATAGGTTATATGTTTAAAATATTCGCATGTCGATATTTTCGCAATAATCTACTCAACGGGAAAATCGCAAACATTTCCACACTGCGAAAATTTGTACTTTTCACAGTAACTTTCTGCCAACTAGATGAAAATAATTCTTATGCTATACATGTATGGAAGAAATATGCCTACCATACTATATATAGTGTTATTATGCCTAATCTTTATAACAGCATGTCTGACTGAAGTTTGTCACGTGACGGGGCAATCACATATCAGGTCTCCCTCACACGCTGCAGTATCCCAGTTCCGAATGACTGAAGTAGACGACAACAATGATTCGTCAGCCATATTAGATCATCTATTCGAATTAAATTATTGTTTTGAAAAAAAAGCTACCCTTGTGGCAGGGAAATATGATTCTATATTTCTCCTCGATAAATATGTGTAACTCGGGCTTCGTCCTCGTGAAACATAATTAATCTCGATACAATATTAACGTATAATGAAGTATATAGCGCAGATATGATACATGTTCACGTCTTCCTCTGCAAATGCATCCCATCTTATTCGTTAAATATCGGAGCATGCACATAAAGTTCAAGTAAAATAAGGGAATATGGTCCGGACGAATTGAACGAAAAGTTAAAGCGATTATTTTTCTTTCCTAATCTGATTTGCATAATAGTCATGTGTTCTTGTATAACCATTGTTTAATTCAGAAACATTCCATTAATCCATCAACCTTTATTGAGACCACGCTTACCTTTTTATTAAACGTTACTGTGAAATCACTAATTTTCGGGTTTTTTTTTTTTTGCTGATTTCGGCGATAATCTTCGTAATTACGAGTTTGACATAAAACCATTCTATGTTTGAGTGGGCACTTCTAAACCACGAACTAATTTACCCACGAAATGGTGTTTTGTCGGAGAAACCACGAAATGTGGCCCCAACAAAAATATCCAAGATTCACAGTAATATACCACAACCATGCCATATGTCATTCAAATAAGCAGACCACACAAGATGCATAATTCATGCGTCCTCTTTCAAACAGCAATGCGGAATGTGACACGTGCTTTGCCAATCTCTACGCCCTTAAATTCCCATTTGATAGTTTTGGCTAATAGATCTTGTGATAAAATGACTGCGACCCGCGCTGGTACATTGGGGAGGTCGAAAATTGCACAGGTAATAAACCAAGTTTCACTTCACTGTTATACTGTAGGTAATGTGAACTAGACCTTCTGTAACACAGGTAATGAACCAAGTGCCACTTCACTGTTATACTGTAGGTACATGTGAACTAGACCTTCGGTAACATAGGTAATGAACCAAGTGCCACTTCACTATAGTTCTGTAGGTAATGTGAACTAGACCTTCGGTAACACAGGTAATGAACCAAGTGCCACTTCACTGTTATACTGAAGGTAATGTGAACAAGACCTTCGGTAACATAGGTAATGAACCAAGTGCCACTTCACTGTTATACTGTAGGTAATGTGGACTAGACCTTCGGTAACACAGGTAATGAACCAAGTGCCATTTCAATGTTATACTGAAGGTAATGTGAACTAGACCTTCGGTAACACAGGTAATAAACCAAGTGCCATTTCACTGTTATACTGGAGGTAATGTGAACTAGACCTTCGGTAACACAGGTAATGAACCAAGTGCAATTTCAATGTTATACTGAAGGTAATGTGAACTAGACCTTCGGTAACACAGGTAATAAACCAAGTGCCATTTCACTGTTATACTGTAGGTAATGTGAACTAGACCTTCGGTAACACAGATAATAAACCAAGTTCCACTTCACTGTTATACTGAGGTAATGTGAACAAGACCTTCGGTAACACAGGTAATGAACCAAGTGCCATTTCACTGTTATACTGAAGGCAATGTGAACTAGACCTTCGGTAACACAGGTAATGCACCAAGTGCCATTTCACTGTTATACTGAAGGAAATGTGAACTAGACCTTCGGTAACACAGGTAATGAACCAAGTGCCATTTCCCTGTTATACTGTAGGTAATGTGAGCTAGACCTTCGGTAACATAGGTAATGACCCAAGTGCCACTTCACTGTTATACTGTAGGTAATGAGAACTAGACCTTCGGTAACACAGGCAATGAACCAAGTGCCATTTCACTGTTATACTGAAGTCAATGTGAACTAGACCTTCGGTAACACAGGTAATGAACCAAGTGCCATTTCACTGTTATACTGAAGGTAATATGAACAAGACCTTCGGTAACAAAGGTAATGAACCAAGTGCCATTTCACTGTTATACTGAAGGTAATGTGAACAAGACCTTCGGTAACACAGGTAATGAACCAAGTGCCATTTCTCTGTTATACTGAAGGTAATGTGAACTAGACCTTCGGTAACACAGGTAATAAACCAAGTTCCACTTCACTGTTATACTGAAGGTAATGTGAACAAGACCTTCGGTAACACAGATAATGAACCAAGCGCCATTTCACTGTTATACTGAAGGTAATGTGAACAAGACCTTCGGTAACACAGGTAATGAACCAAGCGCCATTTCACTGTTATACTGAAGGTAATGTGAACTAGACCTTCGGTAACACAGGTAATAAACCAAGTGCAACTTCACTGTTATACTAAAGGTAATGTGAACAAGACCTTCGGTAACACAGGTAATGAACCAAGTGCCCCTTCACTGTTATACTGAAGGTAATGTGAACAAGACCTTCGGAAACACAGGTAATGAACCAAGTGCCATTTCACTGTTATACTGAAGGTAATCTGAACAAGACCTTCGGTAACAAAGGTAATGAACCAAGTGCCATTTCACTGTTATAGTGAGGGTAATGTGAACTAGACCTTCGGTAACACAGGTAATGAACCTAGTGCCACTTCACTGTTATACTGAAGGTAATGTGAACAAGACCTTCGTTATACTGTAGGTAATGTGAACTAGACCTTCGGTAACACAGATAATAAACCAAGTTCCACTTCACTGTTATACTGAAGGTAATGTGAACAAGACCTTCGTTATACTGTAGGTAATGTGAACTAGACCTTCGGTAACACAGGGAATAAACCAAGTGCAACTTCACTGTTATACTAAAGGTAATGTGAACATGACCTTCGGTAACACAGGTAATGAACCAAGTGCCACTTCACTGTTATACTGAAGGTAATGTGAACAAGACCTTCGGAAACACAGGTAATGAACCAAGTGCCATTTCACTGTGATACTGAAGGTAATGTGAACTAGACCTTCGGTAACACAGGGAATAAACCAAGTGCAACTTCACTGTTATACTAAAGGTAATGTGACCAAGACCTTCGGTAACACAGGTAATGAACCAAGGGCCATTTCACTGTTATACTGAAGGTAATGTGAACAAGGTCTTCGGTAACACAGTTAATGAACCAAGTGCCATTTCACTGTTATACTGAAGGTAATATGAACAAGACCTTCGGTAACAAAGGTAATGAACCAAGTGCCATTTCACTGTTATACGGAAGGTAATGTGAACAAGACCTTCGGTAACACAGATAATGAACCAAGCGCCATTTCACTGTTATACTGAAGGGAATGTGAACAAGACCTTCGGTAACACAGGTAATGAACCAAGTGCCATTTCACTGTTATACTGAAGGTAATGTGAACAACGTCTTCGGTAACACAGTTAATGAACCAAGTGCCATTTCACTGTTATACTGAAGGTAATGTGAACTAGACCTTCGGTAACACAGATAATAAACCCGATACGGCTATACCTTTATAATGTAGGCTTCTCTATATATCAGACATATGTCAGAAAATGGTTAGCGGTTTCAGAATGCGTACAACGATAGGTACATCAGCTGATCAAGGACAAAACGTCAGACGAATCATAGCAAAGCAGTATGCCTGATTTCTGAATGCTTGCTCAAGTCCAAAAAAAATATTATTTAAAAAATACACTGTGTTCGTTGATATCATCAGAGACAGTTAGATGAGTAATATATTTGCATTTGCATGGCATTGTCACTATAGGCTATTTGAAAGATGTGTCGTTGAAGAGTTTTTAAATACCATGCACCACGAGACATAATTCTTAGCGTATTATTACAACACCGACCGGAACTACAATATCCAATATAAATAAACACGACGGCTACTGAAATATCGCTGGACAATGTGAGGCGTGCCAATGTTATTTAAAATGTGCCCAAAAAAAACACAATATCAAAAAAAACCTTTTATTACAACAAAAAAGGATTAAGGTCTGCGATATCGTACAAAATCCACATAGGTTGTAATAACCAACACCAGCCATGGAAACAACTTGAACACTCATGCAATTTATCAGAAATATCGTCTGTTACATTACACTGATCAACAGGGGTTCGTTACAAATGTCTGAAATACACATATGTTATAGAGCTACTGACACATATGCTATAGACCTACTGACACATATGCTAAAGACCTACTGACACATATGTTATAGACCTTATGACACATATGCTATAGACCTACTGACACATACGCTATAGACCTACTGACACATATGGTATAGAGCTACTGACACATATGTTATAGACCTACTGACACATATGTTATAGACCTACTAACACATATGCTATAGACCAACTGACACATATGCTATAGACCTACTGACACATATGCTAAAGACCTACTGACACACATGCTATAGACCTCCTGACATATATGTTATAGACCTAGTCAGTAGCTCTATAATATATGTGTTAGTAGGTCTTTAACATATGTGTCAGTTGGTCTTTAGGATGTGTGTTAGTGGGTCTATAACATATGCGTCAGTAGGTCTATAAAATATGTGTCAGTAGGACTATAGCGTATGTGTCAGTAGGTCATAGACCTACTGACAGATATGTTATAGACCTTATGACACATATGCTATTGACCTACTGACACAGATGCTATTGACCTACTGACACAGATGCTATTGACCTACTGACACATATGATATAGACCTACTGACGCATATGTTATAGACCTCCTGACACATATGTTACAGAGCTACTGACACAAATGTTATAGACCTACTAACACATATGCTATAGCCCTACTGACACATATTCTATAGACCTACTGACGCATATGTTATAGACCTACTGACACATATGTTATAGACCTACTGACACATATGTTATAGAGCTACTGATATGAGTCACAGCAGTAAAAACCTGTCGTCAGGTTCCCATACAATCACTTTGTATGGTATGTATGATCTTTAGCGCGCATTATGATTTGTTTGCTTGCAAAGCTGTGTCATTCAAATAGATCATAAATACCATACAAAATCAGTTTAATGCTTAAATATACGTCTCTGATATTTTAAGTCACATTCTTTCTTGTGCATATATATCATGACTACATATAGTTGTACATTGGATTATTCTATTAATTAATGAACCAATTAGTCGATTGTTTATAAATTGTATAATAGACACGAGGTAATTACGGTTTTTGGTCCAAAAGATGGGCCATTCTTTTTAATACAGATATCAAACACGACAAATTAATGCATGCATTTCAAATGCGCTCGCACGCATTTCTCATCCTCAATATCTATCCTACAGACATACAGGAGCATATTCTTGATTTCTTCAATGTCCTTAATAGAAGACAAGGAAGACACCACCTCTGATTCTAAAACTATCTGAAAAGATTTCCAGGGGATTTTGTGCAAGACTATCACGACTATTTTGCCTGGGAGTATTTCCTATTAATATAAGCTTAAAGAGTTGATCAGATTCAGCAAGATTGACATTTTAAACTACCCCTCTTTGCTTATTCGATTGTGAGCGTTCAATATTAAATGCAACATGAAAGTATGCCTAAGTATTTGAATACTGATTTTTTTCGGATGTAAAATCGAACCAAACGTTGGTGAATTCTTCATGTAGATTATCATTTTGCGACTTAGTGTTTTTGCACACGGATAACATATACTGATTTTGTGGTTGCAGGAATTTTCCACTTCAACAACAGTCTTTAGCCAACCACATTGCCTGGTTCAACACTAGCTCCTACTTTTAACCAGAAACGAATCGGTCCATTGACTTGCTGTAACTCTTCTTTTGGTTGGTGAATTGCAATTGTTCTGCACGTGTGACACCTTGCAAGTTTCGGTGTTTTACCCATGAACGAGAGAGACAAACTCATATCATGTACAGTACTTGCACATGATTCTAAGATGTCATTTGTTCAAAGCGAGGCACTTTTCTCTACACCTTTGTCAGAACGTTTGCAACTTTCTCTCGCAATCCTGAATTGCCAATTTGTTCGAGTCTCCTTTTCCGTAAATATCACTTCAATAGGGAATAAAGATGGACACAGGCAAATATCTGCCTCTATATCCATATCAATTATACAATACATACATATACATGAAATTGATTAACATTCAATTTTAATATACTTGTTAAAACTTATCAATTTGTCAAGTGATCACATTTCATATCTATATTTTTCCAGTGTTCATCTAAATTGACCTCGAATTCTTTAACTGTAGTTGAGTCTATAACTCTCTATGGGAAACTGTTACATATTATTACTGTCCTGAAGTTGAAACTGAATTTTCTGAGTTCAAAATTGCAATGTTTTATCGTTAATTTTTGTGAATTACCGCGATTTCTTGATAAATTATCGTGTACAAAGAGTCCATTACTCACTCTCTCGTCAAATATATTGTTAATAATCTTAAATACGTGAATACTGTCTCCTCGCATCCTTTGGGATTTTAAAATTGATAGTTTTAGTATTCTTAGGCGTTCACTTTAGGATAAATCCTTTAATCCTGGCAGTAATGTTTTGGCACTTCTTTCTACCGATTCTAAAAGTTCAATTTCCTTTAATTCGTGTGTTTCATAGACGGGTCCTCTAACTCGTTGGCGCTTTGCTTGAATAGTACCGGGGTAGCTGATGTGTCAGGCTTCACCAGTTGTAGACATTTGAGAGTCTTCTTAACGGAGATTCAAAACTGTTAAGTTTGCTAGCGCAACGTGTCAGGACCCATGTTTCTGTCACACAATTTGAAAACTCTTGCCTTGTCTATATGCGATGGTAAATCTTCTATCACCACGAAATATGAAAACATTTCTTTGAATGCTTTCATTTGGGTTCAAATGGTTAATGCAGATGCATGGAGTTTATTCTGTTTCTATTGCATTAACGAGCTGAATTCCTATTCCGTTGGTCTATAGACTTTAACGATGACTGCAAAGTTGGCAGTCTCTGTATTTTTTATCTTCTATGTTGGGGTTTCCAAACAGTTTCTACACTTGTATTAACAAAATGCTCATCATAGTATCCACCTAATTATTTCTAATGTTGCCTGTTTTGCATTCTGCAACTGTTGCGATTACGATCAAAGTTGATGTTTCTGCAGATCGTACTATACACTCAGAACACTATTGTTGATTTACATATTATCTCAACATTTGTATTAATTCTTATAAAAGTCTCGCAATGTATGGTTTTCTTTCAGAAATGATTTACCATTTATGCTTGATTAATTGTCAGTTTCGAATGCTAAGTAACAGTTCTGTAAAGTGGTACTGGAATCTTTAACTAATAGAATTGTGGTTGATGTTAATGAGCAATTCTTGCCCAACTATTATATCCGTGATTCTGTTTATTCCTTATATCATCTTCTGCCATAATGCCTTCATTTTTCTGTGGTGAACGCACTAACATCTTAGGCGTATACAGTTGATTACAAGTGGTTAAACTCATGTTGGCGGGAATACTGTTTCAGGTGAGACTATGAAAATTCGCGGTTCTATCAAACATTCGAAATGGACATTATTATATAACATAAAACGGACCCGTGATTGGATAGTATATAATACAACGGAGGTGGGCCAAACATACATTGGATCGGTGGAAATGTACATTGTTTACACTCATTAAAATGTGTCTTACTGAGTGAACGCATAGCGTAAACATTAACAAGCACGTGCACAACACATATCACGCGCTGTAGAGATTATTCCTTGAGTAACTTACACAGCTGGCTTTTCTCGTAAAATCAGCATAAAGTACATCATCAAAGATATTGTCATCCCAATTATGTACAAACACGCCGCGTACACACTCATTCCATGGGTCTGTATGTCTATAACAAATGATCATGGGATGTAGCATCATTGCGTTTTCGAATTTAATATAGATATAATTTGTTTACATGTGTAGCTCTATTTCACTCATTTCAAATAATTTGTAACCATCGTAAACACATATCGATTCATCATGAGCTTGTAGGACGCTCAAGTAGTGCATTAATTGATATATATTGCTATATGATATATCATGAAATTTTCTAAAGAGACCACTTCTACCAGGAGACCACCTGAGAGATCACGTGTAAAAACGTCACACTGCATTTATACCCCTGTTTAGTGAAAAGAACACCTTATGTAATAAAACACTGAATGGACTCGATCTGAGGCAAGTGCGACATGTATATATCGTATCCTTTATTTGTGCGTTCATGTGGTGTTGCTATGTATTTATGATAGTTTTTAGGACTTTTATTCACAACTCATTTCTTTACTTACAACATGACCAACCTTGACGGCTTTCTACTGAGCTGTGCGATAAGCAGGACGATTTTGACTTTCCGATTTTGAGCTTCCTCTTTATTGATAGCAACACCCCTATTCCGCTACTACGGTGTTTACATGTCACATTTAATTTGGATATCAATAGCTTGCTCCGAATAGCACGACTTCCGTGAAAATTTCCAACTTTTGACAAACAAATTTATTACACAGGATTTTCAAAGATGCAGGTTGACAATTTTTTGTGTTCATAGGGAAATATTTCTCTGTGTGCTATGAAGGTCGACATTTTCCCTATCATACCTGAACATCTGGTCTTATTCTTTTGATTTTCATTGGTCTCCTGTAATTAATCTTTCCTTTGTTGATGTTTTGCCTTAGCTTTTCGAATATGAGTTCTGATTATTTTTTCGCTGACCGTTCGGTATTCTTTCATTGTTTTTTCATACTACATATCTAAATATTGCGGCCAGTACTTTGACCGTCCTCAATAGGACTGAGTCTTGCCAGGTGTAATTACTTTTATTATTTTTCCGACATTTGACCTTTTGGAGGAACTGATAGACACATGGCTTGCGGTACCTCGTCCTTGTTGAGTGTTGGCCTGTATCAGTATCCTAATATGGTGAATAACATTTTAGTTCCGTTTGCAAATGTCATATCTTTCGTAATAGATGTTGACATCTGATGACAAACTTTCAAAGCAAGTTTCTAGAGATGCCGTTTGAAAAACCTTATGGGCAGGTTTTTATGATCTCAATCATTTTCTGGTTTGGAAATATTTTCTTGTTCGATATGAAGGTCGATGCACATTTAATTGAGCATTCAGTAATGTGTCCTTGTCTTTACTTCAGTTCTCGCTTTGAGTATATGGACAATTATTTTTATTTGATAGATTATCATGGCTGAGTCTTCTATGAAGTTGAAGACGTTTTCCCTTCGGAACACGTGGTCTTGTTATCCATGTATTTCTTCAATGGTATCCATGTGCACCGTTTATCACATTTTGTCTAGTGTAATCGTTTTCGAGCTCTAACTGCGGTCCTGCTGGCATTTCAGTAGCTATCGTCAATTTTTGTAAAATAATAACAAAATAATCAAACATGAACGTTCGTTCTATGAAGTTCAACAATGGCAAGAACAATTACTGTAAAGGATGCACGTAACATGTGACATTAATAACGTGATTTACTGGTAAAAGTTGTCCATGTACATACCACTTTAACCATTTTCATTAGGAGAGAGTATGCATAAACCATAACATAAGTTACATGAATATTGATATAACACCCCGACTAATAGTTTTAACATGTCTTAAGTCGAGCATGATGCTGATGTAGAGCATATGGATAATATACATTTGTCTCGTTCAGAAATCTCCTTCAGGCGTCTGAGATATAAATCTTCAGGGCTATTACATGCATGTTACTTCATGACAGCTTATATATGTGGAGATACATAATACAGTGTGTGTTACTTATGAAACAACAGTCATGGCCTTGGCAATGACGAAGGACAATCACACTTCTTCAGGCCTAGTGACTTCGTGTTTCATTTTTGTCCCGAATGTAAGAGGTAACAGAGGACATAACGTTCGGTATTCTGCAGAGAAATACCTGATCAAACCGGACATGAAGTTGTGTGCTCCGAAGAGAAACGCGGGGAAACCGCACGTGAACATTGGATGAGACTGATATTTAACTCCTTCACCCCCTGAAAACACATTTAACTCTTCCAATGCAAAGGTCGGAATAGTTTATTATGAAATTTCAGAGGTGAATGCGTTAAACAGGTTTGTTGACAACATCATTCAGTGCATGTCATGAATGAAATTCTGACTCGTTTTACATGAAGATGTGATACGTTACTTAATTAGATTGGTGAAATATGTGGTTCGAAATGGCAGTTAAGTACAGGGCAGATAATAAAATAAATTTCACAAATCACTTTGGACCATGTTTTCGGGCTTAGCCGTTCATCAGGGTGTGAATGATCCTCACCTTTACGTTATATCAATATTTGAAACCTGATGAAGGCTAAGCCCGACAACTTTGATCTAGAGTAGCTGTTGATATTTATCTCTCTGCTTCCTGACATTTTGTACCGTTCTACGTGTTAGCGGTTTTTCATGAAATGTGTGTTTACTCAACCAATATGATCTATAAACAAACAGGTAATCCTACATGAAACTGACTAAAACGCAAATAAAGCAGCAAGAAATGTACGATTTCATAACATGTATACAAACTAAAAAGAAACCAAGTCCATATGATAATTTCATAGTCTATTATTAAGCAAAATGAAACTTGTCTCCTACAAGTATTTGTTGATAAGCCTTAGTTATACAAAGTTCTTTCATCTTTAACGGCACTTCAGAGAGGTCAGAAAACCTTATCTTGCAAAGAACGGCTTTAGTATACTTGGCCGTTCTTACATTTGTAACGGCAACTGCGAGAGGTTAACCCATTCGACAGCGAACGGTACTCATACTTGGCTCGCGTCGACGTCAAACACTTCTGCTACACTGATGAATAGGTTTTACGAGATAACGGCGCAGGAGTTCTAATACAAATGTTACTAATTAATTTTCGTCAACCGCTATATGAGTTCGAGGACATGTAAACAGCAGGTGTTGGTGATAGGGACGATGACATGATAGATAATGTACTTGGCTTCAGTAAGCTGGCCTTACTCAAACTTGGAGACATATCAATTTCTCCTGAACAGTCATGAGGTGTGCATAAGTTTATGTTGTATCTGATCATGTTGGTCTTACTACTAAACTTATTTTTGATTCTTCTTGACTTTTATCAGCAACACTTCCACTGTAAAATAATTAGAGATTAGTATAAAGGCTATTTCCATATCCTACTCCGTATCAACCCGAGACCCCCATATAAATCCGTGGTAATGGTCATGTGTCACAACAAGAAAACACTCAAACCACCAAATGAATGAAAATGGCCATCAAAATGGCGACATTTGAATTTATTCCAATAGAGCCACAAATTTACTCTATCCAAAAATTCATATTACTAAGAAATTCAAACATAGAGTTGAAACAATCTTACAAACGTAGGAGCTACTACCATACAATATATACACAAACTGTCAGCTAAATGTAGCCTAGGTGGCTCTGCTTGAAAACCGTCTACAACAAATTATCATCAATATTCATAAGCTATCATAAACGGGCCGGTAGTGGGTGGGTTTTAAAATACTTCAAAATCTCCGATGCTGTCAGATGCATTCAAAGATTAACATGGCACACACGCAGTTGATGGCACCTATAAAATGTTGTAACAGTACACCAACAATCAATTACACTGCGTCATACAGCTGTTTCGTCTTTCTAGGACTCACCGGTGTTGCTAGGGACAAAACATGTTGCACATCGAAAAAGTCTAAATTACTGTTGAAACAGAGGGACAGGCGCGTAAAACGATTCAAAGATTGTTGCTGATTCAAGAAGGGACGCGATCCCTAAACCTAACTGACTATTGACTGACTAGCATAGTTTCATCATCGATGACGTCATCAGAAGCATCCTAAAGATAAAAAGTTTCAGTTCTTACAATAAGACTTGATAATAACGTTTTATCATACTCTGCTCTATGACGTCACAATTGTTAGAAATAATACATAAAGCGCTACATTTCATGTTAAGTATGATGACATTCTACCTTAAAACAACATTTAGAGAAGCTGGCAACCATTGTCACTGTTATTAAATGCTAAATGAACGCAGTTCAGCACAATTATCTCACATACGGCTGAGGTTATCATACAATGAACAACACTTACATGATAAATCGACATTGTACATATATATGTCACTTTATGTACAAAATGTTGACACATTGTGCTGAAATCCAAGATTGTTGTTTTTATCTAAACGTGTCGTTCATTTTTGATATCTTGTTTTTGTTTGTACGCTCTATGATTGATTCCCTCGTCAACAGGGAGATGGTATATTTGGAACAGGTAGCAGATGTGTGAGGAATGGTAATAGGGGTTCATAGACACATAAATTAGATTTGTGCGCCTCAAAGTAAGTGGGTCAATCTATCGGATGATACGTGTATTTATATATATATATTTCTGTAAAGGAAAACATTCGGACGAAAACAACTAAGGGAGGGTGGGTGATGGACACAGGATAGTATGAGCCTAATTCAGTTGTTTTACAAATGTCAATCAATCGGAGGAATTGTATATATACCGATTTCTCTCTTTTTTATCGAACTTTTAAATCTTCTCGTGAAAAGAGACAGGTGTCCTATTTCTATCTGTGGACTACGCCAACTCAACTGAATTTTAACTTTCATCTTATTCCAGTATACTGTTGAATTTAACAGAACTGTTTGCTAGCTATATTATGGAGAAATAGATTGAAACATTTATTTACATACTGTATTAATGCAAACCTTTTCTGATATTCTGCAGATTTGGTACATAAGAGTAAATCGTAAAAAAAAATAACTCTCAGAATAAATGTCATGTCAAATTTTGCTATTTTGTAGAATTCTTCTAAACCGTACTGTATATATCAGAACCATCATCATGGTTGACATTCAAGCCCCAGTTCAGATCCATGGATAATCACATTACACAAACCTAAAAATGATCCGAAATCACTTTAATCCTTACATTGATATGATGTTCATATTTAAAACATAATATTTACATTTGTATGGCATTGTCACTATATAGACTCTTTGGAAGCTGTGTCGTTGAAGGGACTTAAATTACCATGCAGCACGAGACATAATTCTTAGCGTATTAATACAACACTGACCGTAACTACAATATCCAATGTAAATTAATATGACGGCTGCTGAAATATCGCTAGGCATTGTGAGATTTGACAATGTCATTGTAAATTTATGTGCAAAAAAGAAAAATAGAATAAAAAACTTTTATTACAACAAAAACAAGACCAAGGTCTGCAATGTCGTACAAAATGCACATTGGTTGAAATCACCAATGCCGGCAATGGAAACAATTTTAACGCTCATGCAATTTATCACAGATATCGTCTGTTACACTGCACTGATCAACAGAGGTTCGTTACAAAGGTCTGAAATACACATATTTTATAGACCTACTGACACATAAGTTACAGACCTACTGATATGAGTCACAGCACACATAAACATTTCAGACATTTGTAATGAACCCATGTGCTCCGTCGCAAGATCACTCACTTCAAACGCGTCTCGCAGCCACTGTTTCCTCAGTTTCTGACGACATGTCAAATAACGAGGCTGTTATAGAATCTACAGATTGTAGTCAGATTCCCATACAATCAACAAATAAATTCACGTCTGGATTCTTCACAAAATGAGCAAAGAGAAAAGTTCGAATTATCTTCCAAAAATAGCTCCCTCGTGGAGAGCAAGGTCGGATTTACGCTAAATTTGTTCCGGAGAAAAATCGAAACAATTTCAAATCCAACTTTCAGCTCAGAGTTCTATTGATAAACCTAAATCACCCTATAGACATATCATACGCTATTGTATTTATACTGAATTGTGGAATAACATTGAAGTGTTTGTTAAAATTTCAAAGTACTACTTTGTTTGCCAATCAGCACGCTAAAAACACGCTGTTCAAACTATTGAACGAAATTTTGTGGATTGTCGATAAGGCGGGCATTTTGAATTTTAAATATAAGTTAAAAAAGAATATATGAGGCAGAGAAAAATTTAAAATAAGTATTGAACTGTTTTTGTATGGTATTTATGATCTATTTGAATGACACAGCTTTGTCATTCAATTAGATCATAAATACCATACAAAAACAGTTCAATGCTTAATTGATAGTTATATTATACACCTCAGATCTGCATTGTTAACTAATTAGATTTTTGGATAACGTACAAGCATAACACACTTATAATCACGTGTCGATATCTTGGTTTTATTAAATAATGCATGTCAGTTCCTTTTTTGCATGTTTTTATTCTGTTTATGCAATAGCTGAACACACTTAGAATACCATATGTTTTAACATCATGTAATGTATAAAAACGGATAATGACCCGTTAATTATGTTTTTACATTATATATTTATGAGTTAATGATCAGGTTTAACTGCAATCTTCAGCGAGTTGGTTATTATTGAGAATTAAGTCACTAGACTGGGTGTTATTTATAGTCGATGAACAGAATTCCGATAATGTGTTTACTGTTACACAATTAAAGTCTCTGTGAAGCTATCCAGAGCGTTGTCATCCGTCAGGACTGGTGAAAGGCAGAGCAGAAAATGAAGAAAAATCGATATTACTCCGAAGACATCAAAATGCCAGAATAACGCTTAGACAATATCTTGATGTTGTGACAATTTCAAATGAATATTTTTCGATGTATAGGGGGAAAAATAGTATCGACTATTAACCTAGCTTGTAATTGGTCTGTAAGCAAAATTGAAACTAACTTGAAGCAAAACATTCGTTTGAAGATTATTGATGTTGTGCCAGGCATGATTCTGCTTTTGCTAAGATTGTCAAAATAGTGATGTTATAAAGTTTTAATACAATAAACTTAAGTCTGGTGTGATTTCCCATTTTGCGGGAACACCAGGAAAAAATCGAGACTCATAAATGTTGAGCTGTTCACTGACTTATTTGAAATCTAAGATTATTGGATTAAATGTAATAAGAAAAAAATATGTGTTTCATGTATTTATGCACTGTAGTGCACAAGGACATTTTGAGTGCTCTCGTACAGGTAATTGTTTTACTGCGAATTATTTATTGCAAATTCTAATGTATTGGTAGCAATCGGACCTTCGAGAATTTCGACTCAAAAAGGTTCGCTTCTTAAGGAAAATAATCCGAATTTCGCCATAAGCCATCGAGAAATTCGAATCTACGAAGTTCGAGATATGGAAGATCGACTGAAATTCATGAAGTTACAGAAAAATGAACGTAAATGGCAAAGGAATAAAATTCGTAGTAAAAAAATGAAATTATTTATTGATAACGATGCGATTCCCAAAAGGACCTGGTAAAAGAACAGTTAGCATGGTTAAGTATGATTTTAAATCGGAAATAAACTCAAACGTATCACGCATAGGTAACTGTTGTTTATAATTAGTTAGCCTCATAATAAACTTGTTTTTTTCTAAGTTCTTCCATTCTGCAACACCAAACCGGAAAACGCAGTTGAAATTCGTTCCTGTTAAATTCTAAATTGACACTTCGAAAACAGGTACCAGAGGAAAATTGTATAACAAACATAGAAGCATTACTTTTAATTATGAAAACGTGCATACAATCCAATTCTTTATTCAATTGAGGAACTATATTATTATTATTAGATAGATAAGCACATAAAATATCTTCAGTCATTCTTTTTTTTAATTAGGTTTTAGAGCGTACTTTTAAAAGTGAGTCTGGTACGATGAGGATCACAGTACACGTGTACTTTAATAGCCGAACAGGGGCGGATCCAGGATTTCCTAAAAGGGGGGGCCGAGAAATGTTTCTCAATAGTCAACGGTGTGCTGCGAAAGGCAGCAGCCCGATTGCGTAGCGCGAGGAGGGGGAGGGTACAGACCCCCTCCCCGTAAGGGGGGTTGGGGGGATCTCCCCCCCCAAAAAAATGTGTTTTCTAGAACGTCTCAGAAGCGATTTTCCGTGTTCTGAGGATTGTTTTTATGTTTAATTAACAAGAAGAAAAATACATATTTTAAGTATGGCCCAAAGACTTTTTTTGTGTACTGGAAAGAAAATTAAAGTTTCCGTTCAAATTCTCTATCAACAGCGTGTTTTAGAAGTCAGATGGTATTATTATAGGGGCAACCTTGTGATGACAAATGTATGAATCCACAGCGGGGGGCTTGTTCATTATTACCTAATTTGGCGTCCCGCCCGCAAGGGGGATACGAGAGGTCCACCGTCAAAATATAAATCTAGTCTTCAGACATTGTACGTTTGTCGTACAAAAGAACAAATAACACCATAACATCGTTGCTGTTTAATTAATGAGTTACTCATGGCATCACTAAGTTGCTAAACAAACGGTAAGTTCAAATCAGTGCGACAACCAAGGCCACTAGCTATATACAGGGGCGTTTCTAGGATATTTGAAAGAGGGGGCAGTAGAATAAAATCCACGCTGACTAATTCATGTATTGGCGTGCATATTACCAACGGTGGTACATTTGCTAAGCTATCTGGTAAAAATGGTACAACTTAGGAAGCACATACGCGTCACCTTTAAATTTAATTTAAAATTATCATACTTGTAAGTACAGCATATCATCTCATTCTGGTACGTACAACTTATTACTACGTACACAATAGTATGCTGTGTGAAGAAACTTTCTTGTACGTACACGATGGTAAGCTATAAGTACCACAATGAGATATTATGTTGTTACATACAAGATAGTTAAACAGTTCCAACAATATATATAATACCAAAATAATTGAATGGATATGTTTAGTCGATTATACATAATATTGTCAGTCGAGAAAAACCTTTATCGTTCTTGTATAATGATATGATTAATATCGCCCGGGCGGTTAGGAAGGTTACAATAAAAAGTATTAATTTTCAGATCATCTATAACGAGCGGTCAATAATATAATTATGCAACTTATGCTACAGTTGTGGGATCGCACAACGTTACACAAGCTACCCTTGTGGCAGGGAAATATGATTCTATGTTTCTCCTCGATAAATATGTGTAACTCGGGCTTCGTCCTCGTGAAACATAATTAATCTCGATACAATATTAACGTATAATGAAGTATATAGCGCAGATATGATACATGTTCACGTCTTCCTCTGCAAATGCATCCCATCTTATTCGTTAAATATCGGAGCATGCACATAAAGTTCAAGTAAAATAAGGGAATATGGTCCGGACGAATTGAACGAAAAGTTAAAGCGATTATTTTTCTTTCCTAATCTGATTTGCATAATAGTCATGTGTTCTTGTATAACCATTGTTTAATTCAGAAACATTCCATTAATCCATCAACCTTTATTGAGACCACGCTTACCTTTTTATTAAACGTTACTGTGAAATCACTAATTTTCTTTTCTTTTTTTTTTTTTTTTTTTTTTTNATAGATCTTGTGATAAAATGACTGCGACCCGCGCTGGTACATTGGGGAGGTCGAAAATTGCACAGGTAATAAACCAAGTTTCACTTCACTGTTATACTGTAGGTAATGTGAACTAGACCTTCTGTAACACAGGTAATGAACCAAGTGCCACTTCACTGTTATACTGTAGGTACATGTGAACTAGACCTTCGGTAACATAGGTAATGAACCAAGTGCCACTTCACTGTAATTCTGTAGGTAATGTGAACTAGACCTTCGGTAACACAGGTAATGAACCAAGTGCCACTTCACTGTTATACTAAAGGTAATGTGAACAAGACCTTCGGTAACATAGGTAATGAACCAAGTGCCACTTCACTGTTATACTGTAGGTAATGTGAACTAGACCTTCGGTAACACAGGTAATGAACCAAGTGCCATTTCAATGTTATACTGAAGGTAATGTGAACTAGACCTTCGGTAACACAGGTAATAAACCACCACACAACTGTAGTATATTTCCGGCGAGCGTTGCAAGTTGCAACTTGGGGTTTTGCGGAGGTGGTAAAATAAAAAACACACTTTAGGGTCAAGATACAAAGTAGACGAGCGTAGCGATGCCAACAAATATTGTTTTCATAAAGAAAATATAGTAAAAATATCAGATAACGGAAACCCACAATATTTGCTAGGATGCCGTATGGGATGTGTAGGGCGTAGCCCCAGTTTTTTTTATACAAGCTCCGTGCATTATTTGATGCATTTTAAAATGTTAATATGTTACCATTTTCGGCCAATCAGACCATTATGGGCCGGCCCGGAAAAGGTCAGTCCGCCGAACAACAGCTTAAGGCAGACTATAGCGTCTAAGTTTCTAAGTTTCTTCATGTTCTTGTATTTAATTAATTTACATATGGGAAGTATTCTGTGACGGGCTGTTATGTATTCCATTTAAGCCAGGAAGACTTAAAACTGAACACTAAATGTACCAATTACTGTAGATAATAGTCATATTGTAGGAATATTTAATATTTGTGATCATTAATGATGCGATATTTAGTTGAAGTGAAGATTAAACACAATTTAGTGATAACAAAGACGAGTTGATTCAAAATTGTATCGGTGCATTCCCGTCCTGCGATGTTGTGCATTGTATAGTGTAGAAGATATGACTCGAGCCAATCTGCTGTACCTGACATGATGACTACTGCCTAATTTCTCCTATATGGCATATTGACAGCCTCCTGCAATATGCTTTCTTTCATGTACATTTGTCCATGATGACAACATATTAAAAGTTGCTTTTTGATGACGACCACCAAAATTCCGTTACCCGATTCCGCTCCCTTGCTGATGGTGTCTGGTGACTACTATTTACAATCTGCTTCCTGATGACGACATCTTGTCAATTTTTTTCTTTTTTTTCTTTTCATTTGGCGAAATCTTTGCAGTATTCTACATGTATGTCGATGGATTTGATCATTACAACTAAACGTTCAGCAGTTGATTTCGTCGAACAGAATATATGTCATATGACAAATACATGTCGCTTGTCAGCGTACCTAATGGTTGTTGCCACCTTTTGTCCAGTACGAGGTCTGGCGGTAAAACAGGTTTGGCGGTAAAAGGGGGTTTCAAACGGCAGCTTAATGGACAATCCACGTCAGATTGGTTGGCGGATGGCGATATCCGGGGGAAGGCAGTATTTACAAGTGTTTTATACAGTAGGGAAAACGTGTCTAACAAAATCATGGCGGTATGTGGAGTTGGCAATATAACGGTTGAGGGGGGGGGGGGGGGGGGGTTATATCGGGAGGTTACTGTATATGAATGTGTTTTTTTTTTGTAAAAGTACGGATATAATTGTTTCTGCTGTCTTCTTTATAATAGATTTACACGCCCTTTAGACTGTTTGCTTGTTCTCCGCTCCAATTTATCACCTCATAAACAAGAAAAGAGAAAAATATTTTTCAAACGGTATTTAACAATTCAAAATTTCTTACTAAAGAAAATCATGGGAAGAATACTGGACTAGATGTCGTATACATAGTTTCGAATTTTAGTATAAGACAAACGTCCAAGACCTAGCTCTGGTGCCCATTTCTGACAAAAAAAGGATAATTCCTCTACAAACTGCTCGACCATGTCATCTATAGACCCGTACATGTTCGCTGCTTCACTTTCAGCTTATTGTTTGGGTAGCATTTCCGTTCCGACTGCGTAGCACTCTCGTATCACTTGAGTAGCACTTTCGTAGCGCTTCCGTACAATTACCGTACCGTTTCCGTAGCACTTCCGTAGCGTTTCCATAAGATACCAAAACAACAACACCAAATGTTAAAGTATAATATTCTTTCCGCATCAAACAGTTGGTGCACGTATATGTTGCGAGTATGTTGTCTTACGACAATATCATTTTGTTCTCTTGAAATCAGCTACTGCATCTACGCAGTGCATTGTCAGGAAACATGGCGTCGTCATGGTAACTGGCCTTGACCTCACGAAATTATCACACGTATCACGTAATAATGTACTCTTAATACACGTTGATACAAATGACATAAAAAAAACGTAATAGTATAGCGTGGACGACCCCAGCACATTTGTCCTCGTTCTGTCATTTCACTGCCGGGGAGGAAGTTATGTGTTTTCAATTAGCTGTGTCGTCTGCGCCATGCTAACTCTGGAAACCTCTCCAAAACATCTTTGTAGTCTAAATGAAAACCTTGTGCCTCGATTTATCATCTCTCCTAGCCTTTGATCGCTATGCCTGATGACATAACAGTAAGGATTTGGGTGTCTCCAGACCATTACTTTGCCGTGAGTTAGCAGATTCACTAGAGCAGGTGACACGCACAAAACCTACTTACATGAGCGACTGATTGCCAAACAGCCCAGTCAGTAATTTGTAAAAATTCATGATATATGTTATAAAAAGCATGCTGCGACTTTTACGGATATTGATGAGCAAAAAGATTTGGTTTCATGTGGTTTTAGTACGATTCAATGTGCTTTTGAATGAGTCTTCTCCTAAAGATAGTGTGATTTCGGAACAGCACGCGGCCGCCCCACGTGGGTGTACACTGAGTATATTCGATTAAAGAAGAAGGTATAAATACTATGTGCTGTCGACAATGCTGTAGATAGGAGGTTTATTAATTATTACTCGTGTTTTACGATACCGTGGACCCTCGTGATTTACGATACCGTAGTCAAGGTCAGGTTTTTAGTGTTACCTGTTTTGTTCAGTTATTACATGTAAACATAGATCCATGAATGCTACAGTTGTACAGGCTAAAGCAGATGTCTTTTGTACTTTCTTGGCGATAAGGACAGAAGTTATCGAATATCAATAGATATTTAGCCGAATGTCACTGAAGTTACCCATTTCAGTCATCTTGTAGAGACGTTTCAGAACAGATCAAAGCACCATAATTTAGAATTGAAAAACTAGCCAGCTGTATTTCGTCACATGGTCTTTAAAAGCAGCGTTTGAAATGTTACTGTTCTATTATTTTTTGATGGTTGAAAGTATGTTTTACGCTCGGACGTCCCATAACATCATTAAAATAATTGATATTTATATCTTAAGTACAGCAAGATGTGCAAAAGTAAAGCGCACTCTCAGTCAAGTAACATTGTTCTCGGTTGCGGAGAGGCACAAAAACGGAAATTTGATATTTACACAAAAATACATTCTCAAAATTCTTCATTAACACTGAAATGGCGACGATGAACAGGGCCTGGTTTGATTCATTACAACTGTTTACTCTTTGAAGTTCTTTTTGATGTCTGTAACCTTTAGCATGACCACCACCAAAATCAGTGACTGCCATTTTGACGTACATGTATAACAACCTTTCCTGTACAGCATTGTATGTCTGACAATAGAGTATAAAGAACAGTATCAGATATAAACAGAGTGTGAGCGCATGCGTCAGCCCAATAAAATTGAATAGGTGGAAAATTGATCCTGATCCAGCTGTAGTAAAACTAAAGAAGAGACAAAGGCAGAAATAACCTTAGACGTTGTCTATTCCATTCATTCGCTAAAGGTTATTTACTTTTGTGTCTACTTGCTTGTTCGAAGAGTTACTAAGGTTTTACTGATACGGTGTCCGCTGGGAAAGGAATGGTACAATGCAGGGTCCAGGTATAGCGTTCCTCTACTGAAATTGCAATTTGGAGACTGGATAACGGGATACTTAGACAAGTATTACATAATCATTTTACTTGTTAAAACGTCATTTTAGTCGTTGCAACGCAGAGTTTTATTATTATTTCAACGTTATTCATATGGAGACTACTTGTATTTGAACTAGATAAAGACGATGTCATTGCAAAAAGGAAGTTGAACAAAATTTATGTCATTTAAAGTGTTTATTTATTTTACTATTTACCATGAAGTGTCGGCCGCAGTTTAGCTTTCGCCGTTTTTCACCTCAAACAGGAAGACGAATTTATCCTGACAGCGAGTATTAATATCCAACATGCCATATATAATCACCTATAAAGCATAAAGGATGAAGTAAACACAGGATGAATACGGATGTTACAAGTGGAGGGTGAAAGTTGGCCTCTACGAAATTTGCCCGGTATACAATATATTTCTTCTTAGTATTTTAAACGTAAATCATTATAAAATTAGTTTAACACTATATCTCAATCAAGAACGTTATAAATGGAAAATCATCAGATCTTTTTTTCCGGCTACTATGTGACTTGTTCCAAAACCCACCTCATCCTTCATCCATTTAATTGCTATCACAGAAAAAAAAATATTAGATAGAACGAACTCTAAAAATATCACCAGTCAGTTTGTTGCGAATTAACCTTGTGCGGTTTTGCCGCTACGATATTATTAATTTGTCCATCATACTTAACGAGGAACCAAGACGGTATCATTATTAGGATGGTTGATGGCGTTCGAGGTCCCCAGGCAACGAAGGCGGTTCATAATTCTTCTTCTTGCAGTTAAATACGTCTGAGAAAATTCAATTTCTCGTTGTTTCATAACAGAAAGCTCTATTATTCTGCGCCAGTCCCTAGGTTCCAGTTTATTATACATTTATATGTAAATTAGAAAGCACTCATCGACTGATTATGGCGTTGGCTGGCGCAAGAGGTAACAGGCTAGTTAAAAACTATGGTTCTGTTGTTGAAGATGGCATTTGTTTGATACAGTTACGATTACAAGACGACTGAATCCAGTAATTATGGCGCCACGTCGTTTTAAAGAGACAACACACTGTAAAGTTAAAACTTGGACACCGTATTTCGATACCTCTCAGGCATATTGTTCTGTCTGTGTGATAACTGGTAATAAACAGTAGCATGGACATCGTATATCGATACCTCGCAGCCACATTGTTCTGTCTGTGTGATAACTGGCAATAAACAGTAGCATGGACATCGTATATATCGATACCTCGCAGCCACATTGTTCTGTCTGGGTGATAACTGGTAATAAACAGTAGCATGGACATCTTATTTCGATACCTCGCAGCCACATTGTTCTGTCTGTGTGACAACTGTCAATAAACAGTAGCATGGACATAGTATATCGAGACCTCTCAGCCACATTGTTCTGCCTGTGTGATAACTGGTAATAAACAGTAGCATGGACATCGTATATCGATACCTCTCAGCCACATTGTTCTGCCTGTGTGATAACTGGTAATAAACAGTAGCATGGACATCGTATATATCGATACCTCGCAGCCACATTGTTCTGTCTGTGTGATAACTGTAAATAAACAGTAGCATGGACATCGTATTTTGATACCTCTCAGCCACATTTTTCTGCCTGTGTGATAACTGGTAATAAACAGCAGCATGGACATCGTATTTCGATACCTCTCAGCCACATTGTTCTGTCTGTGTTATAACTTGTAATACACAGTAACGTTAACATGGACATCGGATTTCGATACCTCTCAGCCACATTGTTCTGTCTGTATGATAACTGGTAATAAACAGTAGCATGGACATCGTATTTCGATACCTCTCAGCCACATTTTTCTGCCTGTTTGATAACTGGTAATTAACAGTAGCATGCAAATCGTATTTCGATACCTCTCAGCCACATTGTTCTGTCTGTGTGATAACTTGTAATACACAGTAACGTTAACATGGACATCGTATTTCGATACCTCTCAGCCACATTGTTCTGTCTGTGTGATAACTGGTAATAAACAGTAGCATGGACATCGTATTTCGATACCTCTCAGCCACATTGTTCTGTCTGTGTGAAAACTGGTAATAAACAGTAGCATGGAAATCGTATTTCGATACCTCTCAGTCACATTGTTCTGTCTGTGTGATAACTGGTAATAAACAGTAGCATGGACATCGTATTTCGATACCTCGCAGCCACATTTTTCTGCCTGTGTGATAACTGGTAATAAACAGTAGCATGGAAATCGTATTTCGACACCTCTCAGCCACATCGTTCTTTCTCTGTGATAACTGGTAATAAACAATAGCATGCAAATCGTATTTCGATACCTCTCAGCCACATTGTTCTGTCTGTGTGATAACTGGTAATAAACAATTACGTTAATTTGGACATCGTATTTCGATACCTCTCAGCCACATTGTTCTGCCTGTGTGATAACTGGTAATAAACAGTAACGTTAACATGGAAATCGTATTTCGATACCTCTCAGCCACATTGTTCTGTCTGTATGATAACTGGTAATAAACAGTAGCATGGACATCGTATTTCGATACCTCTCAGCCACATTTTTCTGCCTGTATGATAACCGGTAATAAACAGTAGCATGGAAATCGTATTTCGATACCTCTCAGCCACATTGTTCTGCCTGTATGATAACCAGTAATAAACAGTAGCATGCAAATCGTATTTCGATACCTCTCAGCCGCATTGTTCTGTCTGTGTGATAACTGGTAATAAACAGTAGTATGCAAATCGTATTTCGATACCTCTCAGCCACATTGTTCTGCCTGTATGATAACCAGTAATAAACAGTAGCATGCAAATCGTATTTCGATACCTCGCAGCCACATTGTTCTGTCTGTGTGATAACTGGTAATTAACAGTAACGTTAATATGGACATCGTTGTTCGATACCTCATCATTCTGTCTGTGAGATAGCTTGTATTAAACAAGGAGTAACTTTTCTCCAAACGTGCGTGTGATTTACATATAGATGTCTCCTTTGACAGTTGTTTGGGCTTTTTAGTATATATATACTGTATAGCACTTTAAATTCGTTGGGTCCATATTTTGCGGTTTCGTATTCAGTACATATTCGCGGGGTTAAATTTCGCTGTACACCCGAATACCATGTGTCGTGCAAAGTGTTTTGAGCGTCATCATTTAAGGGTTAAGCCTTGAAATACAGATAAACCGTTTGAAAACACTGATCCACAAGTGATATCACTCGAAAGAAAATAAAATGTGTACAGTACATGCATGTACCTTTGTAGGAGTAAACTGTAACCAATTAATTACCTACTGTGTACACAGAGATATGTTGCATGGCCACTTAGATGAAAGTGTTGTTTTTACATGGACTGTCCAGTTTTCCGGTGATAATCTGATTTGATTTTAAAGCTCGCGGATATCAGTCAAAGCGCGAAAATAGCGAAATTAAAAGCCCTGCGAAATATAACCGCTATAGAGTATATGATAGTAGTATTGCCTATCCTTGCAAACGTATACTACGAGCATTACCCTGCAAAAATTTACATATGTATTGATCTCTTTAAAGGGACATCACGTCAAAAGGCGTTTTCTTTTTAATGAATGTATGTATTGTATGCACTTCCACTTATGTTACCTCGCTATCCCCATATTCATAGTCCGTTCCAAATGTCCAGTTTGACCACTTGAATTGTTCGGGAAAGCCCGGCTAAAAATAGCGCCGATAACGTCACCTGACTAGGCAGTAAACACAAGTGGTGCGAGCGAGATGAAACGGTTTCCAAAGGGGCCCCCAGAGAGGGGCCGTCAGGCATCTGCAACTTCTTACCGCACTATGAAACCAAGTTATATAATTTCTAAGTCCGTATTCAAACTTATTGAACAGTAATTATTCATCATTAGAAGTTAATTGCACACTTGCCAATATTCAGAATTTAAATTTATTTAGCTTTAAACATAAATGTGTTGCCAATAAAATTAAACAAGGGATGGGGCACAAGTTTTCACAGCCTTCTCCCGTCATACATTTACAATTAAATGTCAACAATGATAATAGGCATAAACATAAAGTAGATATATTTAAATATATATTGAATTTAGTACCGGAATGTGGCCGGTACAGATGGTACGGGGCTAAACACCTTCCCTACACCAAGGGACAAACCTTTCTGATTTTTTTTATATGTTGCCGGGGCAGAGGAGGCCGGGTATTCATATTAGTACTAATTTAAATCTTGCATGTAAAAACAAAAATAATCGTTTAATTCAGCAATATAATTAAATCATACCATTTTATTGAACCCGGTAATATTATAAATTATGTAAATCCACGGACTTCGATAACACGTATCTCGGTGACCCAGAAAATACGCCGTGGGCCATCACAACAGTTATCCCTTGGAGGGCCTCATGGAAAAATCAAACTAACCAGTCACTTATCCCTTCCTTTCGCATAAACCACTGTATAATTATAGAAACACAAAGTAAACTCTCTCCAATACATGCCCATTAACATATTAAACTAAGTTCATCTGTGTTCAAACTCAGACAAAGATACTAGCGAGCTTAATAGTTTTAGATATTTATTCATAACATAAACAGCGCTAGCATTTCTGTCGATTCCATTTCAGCTTAACCGGCTATCCGGAAGAATACATGCACCGTACTAACTGCTACGGCAGTTATTTTCTCCTTTGAATACTGCCCACCTGCAAAAATGATTCCGTAACGTACTCCTTGCGCTATCTTTTGACCATTTGGCAACTTTTCGTTTCGTAGCTGACACGGTACAACACTTTTCTTTCGCTTACTTCACACGGCTAGTCATTTTGTTTACAAAGAAATGGTGTGCTATGCGCATGCGCTAGTAGAGGGAAATCCCTGAACAAAACGTTGGTCAGACAGGTAGAAATACCGATGATTTTCTTAGATTTAATCATTTTTATGAATCTATTTCAGCCAAATCCGATTGTTATTTTCCATAAGGAGTCTCACTTGATATGTTTATGTAGTATTTGAAAAAAAGACAAAAAATAAAGTTACTTTACCGTGATGCCCCTTTAAGAAATATGTATAATGATACAAATTGATCTGCCATCTGCTGAAATATATGTTTAAATGCTACTCTTTCATGGACAAAAAGAATCATACGAAAAACGTCCATTGTCATCTCTTTGACTGATTTTATTGGAGACTGGCTTAAATACGAAATCTTCATTTCACAAAAACGGGATATTGATCACATGAACAAAAATCCCACTGCAGGCAAAATGTTAAAAAATAATAGTTCTCAGGAGAATTTCGTTCTTTTAATCAATTTATGAACGGTTGCAGTTGAATTATTTAAAAAATATGTATTTTCAATACTATCACTGTATGTTTACTGTCTTTTCCGTAAATCTATAATTATCAAATCGGCGTGTGATAATAGATTCGAATTCATACCCAAAACAATGTCAATTTATGCTAGATCAGGCATTTAACTATGAATATCAAAACAAAATATTATTTTCGGGTTAATGCAAGAAGGGTAGACAATGTTAACGCAGTGTAAAGCAAGAGTAATGTTTAAGGTGTTACTCTCTGATGATATTTCAATACGTGATTCAAGATACCATTACAAGTACGACTATTAAGATAGCTTGCATACATGTATTGTTGCGAACCATGTGTTAAGATTTCTTTCTATATATTCCAATCGCCAATGATATTGGACAGATAATGAGCTTGGCGATACACTTCACAACATTTGCAAGTACCGGACAAAACGTGTGTGATATTTACATTGGACAAGGTTTGCTAAACAGAAGAGTACATCTTGTATAATAATTGATCCATGTGCTGATGAGAGATAATTGGCACGTGCAACTAACCACGTGTAAAAACATGGAGTCACCAGGTGTTTCTATCATTAACGGCATATAATCAAAGACATTGGGAACCGTTGGTGCGCTGCTGTAGGTACAACCTGTATCCCTGTTTACATTGTACAGCAATTGTATACAAAGTTTGTTTATTATAATATACTATTACTGTTACATAAGGTACATTGTAAATAAAAGGATGTCTAAAAATCACTGTCACTTATAATAATACACAAGGCATCAAACCGATTCATGAAACCATCTAATTAAATTTGACAAGGTTTATTATGTTCTATTTTACCACAACAGCTGTTGCAAGGCAAACCCTTGCCATCATCACTCGAAACGATTCTTCAGTTAAACAACAAAATACCTGTTTAATATCAGTCAAAAAGCAATTTACAAAATAATCCTAGGGAGAGAACAATTTTTTTTTGATTAAGTAAACAATAATTCATCAATTCTAAATCATCATACTTGTCTAAAATCAGTTATCAAACACTCAAAAACAAAATTTGGATAAAACGCGATTTTAAAAACAACTGTTTTTATGTAAATAGAATCTCTTGGTTTACAATATATTTCTTCAGGCAATTTTTAAATGTAATGCTTCATTTCCTTCCTTGGAACATGGACAGTTTGCTTCACTTGTCTTTGGCTAATCGTAAGTCGATATATCTATGGAATAAGACAGCAAGTTTGTATTTATATATATATAGACAATATGCTTAGCCGATTCCAAATACGTTATCTTGAACTATAAAATAACATACTGACAGTTGTACGCCATTGATAAACTTAGAAACACGGGCTTGTTGAATTGTAAGCCACGCGGGATTTTGATTTTACTTATCAAATCTTCAATACAACGCAGACCCGCACGTTTTACGGTGGGCATGTTGGCGGCAGTGGATATATCGTTTCCTCCTGAGGGAAAACAAAATAATATATAGCCATGTATGACTAATACTGGCGTATGAACATGGTGTGTTATAAACTCATAAAAGTACCCTTAGGAAATGTAGACCTGTATTCGGAGTGGTAGTTTAAAACAGGGTTTGACAAATTGTCGGAATTTAGAACTACATCTCACAGAATATGCTTCGTCTGGTTTTCATCAACATTGATTAAGTGTAAATCGTGAACCCTGTTGTATTTCAAAAGCATTCCCCAGTTGAGGTGGATTCGTGATATTGTGGAAGGAGGCAAAACTCCTAGGAGAAGACGTGATTCCGCCAAATCTTCCGAAAAACGTAAATTACATTTAGATAATATTTGTAATCTTAATTAAGGGACTTCCGTTAAGCATATTCAGATTGATAGATAAATATTGTTAAGTGAATATTTCATCTGGGTTCGTGCTATAAAGTGAATCCTTGTTTCAATTAGCATGGCACATTAAGAATGGTAAGTTTCAGAAAACAAAGCATGTTGATGCAACTATAGTCTGACACATTTCTTCATTCATGACATTATGATTTGATATTGTTTAAAAATATTCAAACATATAAATACAATGTTGTTAATTTTATTATTTATTATTCTTTTATTGAAACTTTAGTATTGCATTCAATATAATGCACATGTGCATTACTGAGTGTATATACATACCATCCTGGAGAATCCAGGGACTACCCTTACTTTCGCTCTCTGCATACCCTAGATTTCTTTCATGCCAAACTGGAAGGCTAAGCGCCCCCATTGTGCGGGTAAAACGAGAAGATTCGTGGACATCAAAAGGATATCTCGGCCGCGTAACGGTAAAATTGACTTGCTTTGAAGTCGGGTGTCGCTCCTCCATAATCTTTAAAGGACGGGAACATGTATCAGTTTAGCTATTGGCCATGTCTATTTTCGCTGAAATATTCCAGGGATGCAGAGAGCGGGGGTGAGCATAGCCTCTGGTGTATCGAGGATGCTTACATACGTATATGTTTGTTTAATCAGCTGATAACAACGATCAGGTGCTTCTGTGTCACATACTTCCTTCTGCACTAGGCCACACGGAACACATCGCTGTAGAGTGGCAGAAATAATAGAATGTTGCGAGGAATTGATTATCATATGTTTTACATAAACACATTTGCTTTTTTTTTTCAAATAACAACAATCTAGATCTATACTTATGAATGAAAAACTCATTTAATTATCTGTGAGACGTTAAATAAATCCGCATGCGTATAGCTATAAAAACGATTTTCAGATTGTAATTTAAAGATCTCCTTGGTCTAAGTGTCATCAACCAGTTCAAAAGCAATACCGATTTGAATAATTACTCTTTAAGAACCACGTAGTCATTTGTTAAGAGCAGCATGCTATACGACAGTCTTCTATAATGACTTCCGATATGAGTCTCTAAGACATGAGTCACAAATTGGTTCGAGTGTACCCAAATAGGTACACAGCATCTGGCTTTTACGTGCTCTCAGACAGGAATGGCAACGGCATGGCGTGCACTACCTCCCGCTATGTGTGTCATTTGTCGCATGTAGCCGTTGGTACAGAGACCCCAGCTCGTTGGTTCGAATATGTTCTAATCGTTCGATGGAATATGCACATTTCCTATTATAGACGTCTCATATGACTGTCATTAACGTGTTTATTAGCAATAAGAAACTCCCAACGTGAACAACCTACAAATGCCGCTAAACACGTTAAATTCAGTGTCAAAATATTGATGAAACTTGTTAAAGAACACTACGTACACATATATGTATTTGTGTGCATTATTCATAGTTTGAAAACGACCCGTCAATCGAATGTCATGGACAGCACAGAGTGGGTACACAGTTACTGCCCTTGGTTGTAACGTCATTTGTGACGACGGGGAACGCGCGCCAGCTGTCAATTCGTCCAGAACACTTAAAACAAACATGGAACACTGTGTTGCGCTGAATTTTCAAATTAATTCCAAAAACTATCAATCAATATGACGTCAGCATTTAGGCGCGTTCAGTGAGGGACAACATGACAGAACTTTTGACTTACACAATGTAATAACTATAATCTTCAGGAAACGGATCAATTCCATGTTAACCCATTAACACGTGCGTTGCTGTCTGTTTCAAATATCAATTCCTTTCGAATCAAATTATAAATTATAAAATGAATTTAAAAAAATGTTAAAAGCCTGTCGGCTGTGTTTTCATAATCGGTAATGGTGAAATTTGGAGTGGTAAACATATATTTTTCCGTCAATTTTATAAGAGACGAAGTATCCATTCCGAAGTAGTAAAACTCGTGGGAACACCAACCAATGTTTACTTAATTTGTTCATGTGTGATGTTTCTAATTGATCGAGACACATTCTTGAATAGAACCATGAATAAATCGTCATGTTAATTCGCCCGACAGACAAAGATTATTTATTTGATGTAATTCTGTGTTTGGGGAGTTTGAGTGTCATATTTATGAAGCCAACGGGATAATATATTTTATGTTTTTTTTAAATTTTTATTAAATCACTGAACAAAGTGCTAAATAATACATTGTGTACTACTAAATAAGGATATATGTTTAAAACATCCCTAAAACTACAGATCAGGTACTGTGGAAACTGCTGTTACCCACTGTATGTATCGTAAGAAACGACTTAGGTCCGAACCTCCTGCATGCTTGGAGACTTTGTTTATGCTCTCTACTTGGGGGACACGAAAACGACCAACATAAAACTGCTGCACCCATTGCAATACTTTGGATCTTTTTCTTTCTCTCTACTTCTAGCTACATTTCGTTTTGTCATTTTGTCCCCAATACCAGAACAGACCAAATTCCTTAAAATTGGTTGTTGTTATACCTTGCCTAGCGTTCAGCATTTCTGATGGCAACAACTGGTTCACTCGTTGTCAGTATGATGTGATCAGGCGGAATGCTGTGCTGGCCATGGGTGCTTTCGACATGGCGCTTCATTGAGATAGCACTACAGTGTATAAAGTCGACATCAGATCCGCGCTATCACTAGGAAGCAAATACATCAACACACCCCGCCTCCAGCACACATGCACGCCTACACAAAACACATGGGGGCACGTTCTAAAATGATCTTAGCTTTGATAATACGTTTAACCATATACAACTTACCGACCCCTGAACTTAAAATAAAGATATAGTCAATATACCCATTGTGTTTCATCAACGGTATGGCATTTCGTCATTGCGGCATGACATTTACATGCAGTAGGCGTTTGGACATTAATTATGACATTTGACAGAATACATCACAACACTGTAGCTGCTGTCTGCAACATCAGTTGGTAACAAAGCGCATTTGCATGCCACGCAAGTGACTCTTTGATATAAGATATCCTTAACTTTGTATACAGACTTGCCCTTGTCTCTGAAATCTTGAAATTAAGAACAGAATAAGATGCTTATAATTTCTATATCATGGAAGTCTGATTAAAACTTTCAAACTAATAAGAGATAAGTTAGTAAAAGTGACTTAGGATATTGTTTTCGTAAACTAAAGGGCTAGACACCAGTGTATTTGGCACATAGCATTAACGTTGACATGGACTTGTCGTATTTCGCAAACCAACGCTACAGTAAGTTTTACAGCTAACGTGCAAGTATATTTTAATGTTGTATCAGCTAGATATTTCTTTAATTTACGGTTTTAAAATGTGATAAGCAACATTAAAGTATATTTATATTGTGAATGCGTTGATGTGGATGCATAGAATCCAAACTTCATAGTACCTAATCTTTAAATTCCTATGCTTTTTATAACTGTTAAACACAAAAAGATTTATTCTTTTTAGAATTAAAATGCATCGTCTTGACAAACATGTAGCTCGTGTTACATAATTTTTCATTAAACGAACTGTATAACGAAATGCTGTTGCTCTTCGTCTAACTATGTTTTGTTTCACCCATTATCAGTATAATGTGACATAGTATTTCAATGAGAAAGCAATTTAAAGTCGGCTTCAGATCCGCGTTATCACCAGGAAGCAAATACACCAGCACACCCCGTCCCTGGCACTCATACACGCACGCATGCATTCATAATAGACATGGAAACACGCCGCAAATAACCTTAAGCGTCTTTTTTTCAGGAAAATGTAGTTTTATCTTTAGTTACCATTTCCGTCTAAAATTTTGTCAAAGTTTGAATCCGACATCACCACATTAATGGTCTCTATTTGTTATGATAGGAAAACCGAACAGTTTCCGATTGGAAATCATTCAAGAGAATACAAGTTATTGATGCTATGCTTTATATAACATTTGTATGGCAGTATTTCTGCCGACGTCACATGTTATTAATTAAAAGTACATCAAAGGGAGATTATCAATCATTCAAAGGTAAACGCAACGAAACTTCTCCTAAATACAAGCAAATGGTGACTTATGAGAGTATATAAAAAATCAATAAATCAGTGACCTGTCACGCCACCTAGCGTGAGAGGCATATCGCTGCCGCTATATCCTTTCAAATACACTGCAGCACGCGATACACATCATAACATTTGTTCCATTAAAGACTGACGTGGCACTTACCCGATCGGAAACCTTTCGGACATAAGTCAGACAAGTTCTGGTGAGAAAATACCTTAATCTCGCCTTGATAACCATGGTGTACTTAGTAACGTCTTTGTGCTTGACAGAAATTAGCCTTATTATAGCATGGAAATAGAAAACAAACAAATGAGCATGTGGTTGTTTTATCGCTAATGTCACAATAAGGACGCCTTTGTGATATTAATTCACTGAGAGGTATCAAATAAATAATACAGACCGTACAGGTCATCATCCTTTTCCTTAACCCTTTCATCCCTATGTAACTTTAGTAGACTTCATCATGTGTTGATCTGGATGAGTCCATTATTGTCTACAGTGGGGAAAGGGTTTAATAGGTCTATAATCCGTAGGATATTGCATGATAACACAAAGACTGACTTAATATCAAAAACTGATATTAATTAGTACATGTTTGAAATGAATAATAACTTACCTGTCATCAACCTATTCTTGCTTACTAACACAAAGATTGTCTACTATCTCCCAGATCTTACTGGGGTTTTGGTAATATTTCCCCCTAAATCTGCAAAATAATATAGTATACACTGTATGACAGATTCGCTTTAAAAGATAATGATACTAATGCGCCTGTGTTTGTTTATGTCGAGATTATAGACATTTTTCTATTGTCACATTGACATTTCATTAACGTCACATTGCAGAAAGCCAGCTGAGGACGTAATAAACGTTTTAGTACCACAAACGTTTCGCTTTTTTATACTTCCTGGTGGGCATTTAGACACAAATACAATGGGCGAAATATTCAGAATAAAGGTCACAAGAACTTTTCCCCTAAATACTTTTATGCATTTTTATATCTTGAGTGATTTTTTCTGAAGTCAGATGAAATTCTACTAGAAAGAATTATGGATCATAAAAGAGCATTGTCCTTATCTTTCCCTTCGGTATTTTTTTTTTTTTGTTATTTGAAAAAAAATGTTCAATATTTACAAAAACGTACTCAGGTACACTGTATGTTTTTTACAAAATGTTTTAATACCCATGGGAACATGATGACAGAAATTGATGGATGAAATCACCCTCTCTGACCTCATCGATGACCTTCGTCTGATAACGTCTAATTTTTTCCCAAACAGGCTACCGCCGTACAAATACCATAAATGGATTCAGGGAAACATATCTTTTGGAGCATTAGGGGTCTGATGCTGTTGCCCAAAGCAAACCCGAAGCAAATAGCCAGTACGCTGAAGGCCAAAGCTCCGCATAAGCTGCCTTACAGCAATGGTTTGTTAAATCTTACAATTTTAGTTACACTATTTACGGTTGTGTTGCAGCTTTTCGTGGTCCTAAGAACACAAACCTTACATTTTGTACGCGAACATCTCCATTAATTTGCCTTTTATTTACAACAGGCAACGTATTGACTTTCTTTTTGAACCGAAAACCGTTAACAATAGTCAAACCTTGTTATTCTCAATTGTCATATGATTCTGCTGAAACAGCAGCATGCTCGCCAAATACTGTGAAATCACTAACTGTGAAATCACTCGTGGATTTCTATTTTAAATTTTGTTGAGTTCGTGGGTACTCCTCATTAACAAACTCCTAGGTCCACGAAGTAATTGCAATTTCGACATAAAGCGACACTGTATTCTCCATATGAGAGGGTACTCGTGACCAACGAATTCATGTAACCACGATATTGTGATGTTTTGGGGTGGGGATCCACGAAATTTGGGCCCCACGAATAAATATGATTGCACAGTATGTACAGTTTATTGTTTGTCAACAGTTCATTATTCCAGACTATCAATTCGCTTTTTGAATAGAAAGAGTATTCCCAAGCGTCTAATTAATATAGATAATAGTATAATGTATACAATTCGACCTAGGTCCTAATTACAAACACGTGCTCACTTCTGGTGACTTTTCTAATTAGGCCGTTAATGTTGGGACCCTTTGATCCCCGTGGAGAACCCCCGCTACTGCGCGCGTGCCGCCCTTGACTGCAGGAGTAGTCGAGCCTATCAAAATGGGGAATGTACCGTTGGGGTCAACTCGAGTTCAAGGACATCTACATTTCTCATTATTTACGCTCATTGCCTACAATAACTGCCATATGTTACACACGGACTATGGGCTACATACGGGACGTTGATCAGTCTATATTGTTTCGTTATAATAAACGGCGGTAGAAGGTTGTAATAGAGTGACGCAGATTTAGAAATTGACAAACTGGTATAGATCCATTGTTATGTCAGAAGTCAAAGCCCTTACGATTAACTCAATCACCCCTGAAATGTCATAATGAAGTATTCCGACCGTTGAATTGGAAGAGTTCAAATGTATATTCAGGGGTGAATGAGTTAATTTATATGAGATTGACACGGCGGTTTCCTTTATTATCATACACGTTTAAGCTCACGTGGGGCATATGTTCTTAAAGTATTAAAACGTGTAATTGGTGCTCTTACAGTTGACAATACTCATTGTTGGGAAAACGTATTGCAAAAATATTTCTTAAAAGACTTCGTGACTTATAGTTCATTAATGCAGAAAACGTGTTATTCTCAATATTTTTCCGAAAGCAACTGGCAACATGTCTGTACTTACGAATTAAGGTTACGTCAATAACTGTAAGAATTTATTTTTGAAAGATGTTTTTGAAACATGGATAAACTTATCTAATAAACACTATTCATATCAATCTCCAGATAAATTGGCCAAAACACCAATATGGTATAATAATGTAATTAAAATAGATAATCAGAGTATTTTTTATCGGGATTGGTACAATACAGGAATTATTATTATTAGCGATTTAATCAATAAAGACACTAATTTGTTTTACTCTTTTCAGGAATTGCAACAGGTCTTTGGTATAAGTACAAACTTTCTTAATTACCAAGGACTTATTTCAGCTATTCGAAAACATATACAGAAACATGATTTACCATATCCTGTCTATCCTTTCATACCAATTAATCTAGAAATACTTTTCCGCAGTAAAAAAAAAGGGACACAAGATTTTTATTATTTACTCAATACAAATAATACAATATCCACTGGAAGAAAAAATGGGATGATGTTTTTAATTTTGATTATGAAACATGGAAGAAAATATATAAAATGCCTTTTCATATAACCAAAAAATTCAAAATTACAGTGGCTTCAATACAAAATCAATCAACACATTTTGACAACAAACTCATTCTTATTTAAGGGCAGGAATAGCTGATAGTCCTTATTGTAACTCATGTAAAACTGATACTGAAACAATAGAACATACCCTATGGGAATGTGATAAGGTGCAGGTTATGTTACAAAATTTTGAGTTTTCATTAGATGCCTTAATGATCCCTTTTGCTTACAATAAGGAGACTTTGATCTTTGTACTATATAATCAAGATGGAATAAGAACACCAATAGACAGTACAATTATTTTGATTATGAAACAATATATTTATTCAGCAAGATGCCTACAAACCAATTTATCTATAAATGGTCTTAAAAAAGCAATCAATGACAACTATATTACACAAAAACATATTGCAACAGGTAAACTTAGATTAACTTAGATTATTCTTAACGCAGGCATATACATTTTCCTCTATATTCAGATCACAGTCCTTAAAATAATAATCATATACATGTAATATAGTGTATGTGACATCATTCGGGTGTTATTGTAAACATCCTGTCGCCAGTGTCCCAAAACTTATCAAGGCGATTTTAAAATGTTATAATATTCGGTGCTTGGACCACGTTCTCGGGTAAGGAGTTCCAGCTGCTCCTCGATTGAAATATCCTTCATCCCTGGCAGTAATTTGGTAGCTCTCCGCTGAACGTTTTCCAAAAGGTTGATATCCTGTTGTTTGTATGGTTTCCAAACGCATTCTCCATATTCCAAGTGTGGTCGTCTAAAGCTTGTATAACAGGCAGAATGTTTTGTTGTCCAAAAATGTGTAAGTTCTTCTGATGGCTCCAAGTACTCTATTCGCTTTGTTTACTGCGGCTTGTATATGACTTTTGAAATTTAACTTGTTGTCTACAATTATTCCTAGGTCTTTCCCCTTAACTTCCTCCTTCAGCTTTACTGTGCTCCTTATACAGTCCATATCCTTGTAAAGGTGTAGACCATTTGGATTTTTATCCTTTCCCAAATATAGTGCTTTACATTTATCTGGGTGAAACTTTAGTAGCCACGTGTCCGACCATTGTTGCAGATTGTCAAGGTCCTTTTGTAAATCTCCCTGTTCTCTGGTATCCTTGTACAATTTGGTGTCATCTGCAAATAGCAGGGTCTTCGAATCATTTACTACATCGGGCAGGTCATTGATATACAGTACAAACAGTGATGGTCCCAGCACGCTGCCCTGTGGTATTCCACTTGTGACATGTTTCCACTCGAACGCTTTCATAAAGTCCATATATACTACATCAATGCTACCTCCATCATCAATGACTTTAGTCCAGTCGTCTACAGTTTTGAGTAGTTGAAAAACTGTTGATCTTCCCTTTACAAATCCAAATTGCTGAGTACTAAGAAGGTTGTTGTTTGTAAGGTGTTCCATATTCCTTTCCCTCACAATTTTTTCCAATAGTTTGCATATGATACTAGTTAGACTAACCGGTCTGTAATTTCCTGCATAACACTTGTCCCCTTTCTTGAAAATGGCAGTGATCCTCCCCTCTTTCCATACTGACGGTACATGGCCTGTACTTAATGATTGGTTGAATAATATCGTAAGTGGTTTAGTTATTACAGTTTCTAGTTCCTTCAGTATTTTTGGATGAATGCTATCTGGACCTTGAGATTTGTTGGTGTTTAGACCTTTTATGAGTTTAGAAAGTTCTTCCTCGTTGACCTCCTTGTTCAGAAATTGTTGATTTATATTTTTGATTGGTAGTTGTGGTATATCCCCTTCCGGTTCCTTCGTAAATACGCTGCTGAAGAAGTTGGCCAATACGTTAGCCTTTTCACCATCACTTTTGGCAGTGTGTACCACTTTGTCGTTTTCCTTTACATGTAATTCGGATATTCCTGTCCTGGTTTTTGTTTTAGAATTAGCATATTTCCAAAATTTCTTGGGGTTGGTTTTACATCTTTACCGATATTTTGTTCCAGTTGTTTTTTCGCTTTTCTAACCAAGTTCTTTACTTTGTTTCTTGCCTTGACATATTCTGCATGTTTGTTTTGATCCTTTGTTTCCATGAATCTCTCCCAGCATCGGTGTTTTTTCTTAACCGCTTCCAATGTCTTGACATCTAATGATTGTTTGTGTTTTAAAGATGACAAGTATAATAACACTTTTAAAAATAATTGGAAAAAATGACAAAAGTTAATTAATATCTCCTGAATCTTCAATTTGCTGAACTTTATTTTAAGAATACTGTTTACAGTTTTAATATGTAATATTATTGGACACTAGTATATGAGTTGTTTTGTTTCCTATCTATAAGACATCAAAATATTTTGTTTAGCTATTACTATACATATATTGACATTTGCAGCTGACAACACATGCTCTTTATTCCCTCCTGTTTTCATATGCTAGTCATACATATAGATATACAGATATTTACTACTGATTGTCAGACATCTCTCTCTCCGTCTCTGTCTCTCTCTGTCTCTGTCTCTCTCTCTCTCTCTCTCTCTCTCTCTGTTTTGTCCTTGTTGTTTTTTCATCCCCTGTCTATTTTTCTTTTTATTAACCTTTCCTTTTCTGCTTTCCTCATACAAATGCATTGTAAATGTAAACATTGGAAAAATGTATTAAAATGACAATCGATAATTGTGTGTGTGAAAGTGGAAGCGGGTTAGTGTGTGTGAGATTTTCAGCTAATACAAATGTACTTTGCATTGTATGTAAAAAAAATCTGAAAAATACAAAAAATACAAAAACAAACAAAATTAAGCTTACGTATATCACAAATTTATCAAAATATTTTCTCAGAGATTCAAGGCCCACTTAATGGTGTCGGTCGTGTGGCGTATTATTACTAACGTGGTCCTCTAATAGGTTCGAAACCGGATACGGAGTCTCAAGTCTCCTGTCATCCTCAATATTGCACGGCAATGCCAAATACATCTGTTTGTCCTTTGCGTACCGAAACATGTGGTCATAATAATGACATTGTATACATACTGCAAAGCGTAGCTCCGGTTTATATATATAAATACACCACACTGGTGGACGAGGGCATCTACAGGCGTTCAAGCTATTCACGTGCACAAGACACTTCTTACCTAGGCAGTTTAGTTTTATAGCTCAACCTATGGAATTGGACATCTTGCAGACACGTGTAAGAGGTTGCATGTCCTAGATATGTTCCTGCATTAAAACTCACGCTGCAATGACGTAATCATGGTTGACAGTTATGTTATTGAACACTGCACTTGTTTTTCAATATTTCTATGTAAAACACTATAAACGATATGGATTCTGCTAGTTTCAAAACATTATATGGGTCTGCTGACACAAGGATATTTTTACAATCATTATTTTTTTTAAAGTATACTGGAACACATTTCTTAATTTTACAAAGATTCGTGAATGCTTATGTCGACATCCTAAAATATAGCCACGTGTACAAACCAATGACCGTATCAATTTCTCGGAAGAACACCTGATTTTTAAAAATCATAAGAAGATTTGGAGGTTCTTGTATACCGCTTTATCACAACATAGTCCGTAGGTCGTCTCAAAGCGGTTCACAAATTATTATCTGTGGTTATAGGGCCTTTGCTACCAGCCAACATCTTTATCAAAACCATGTGCATCATACAGCCAGTGCTGCCATTTCGGCGCTCACAGCTCTCATTTAACAATTATATCACTGCCCGACCACGTACTCATTTACAGCTGAGTAGACTGAACAATCGAAGTAAAGTGTCTTGTTCAAAGATACAACACAGTGCCGTGCTATGACTCGAACTCGCAACTCTTCGGTCACAAGCCCGGCGTCCAACCACTAAACTATCGTGCCTCCTATCTTGACTAGATATTAGGTCAACTGCAACACCTAAACACCGTACTAGTGGAAAGCATTGGTATTCTTTTTGAGAAATTGAAAAGTTCATGATTGCAGAATAAACATCATCACCCCTATCGGACAGCTTAATAGTAAGACGTGTCTGTTGGTTATTTTGTATGAAAAAAAATGAAGTAAGAAGTTGATACAGTAAAGTCATTAATTTCAAATTTGGGACGGTATATACTATCAATAAGGTCAATCAAGCTCTTGTTACTTAAGGGGCTGACAGTTTTGAAAGCGACCATGAAGGACTTCACAAAGTTTTTGCTACTACTCCTGACATGCCCATTAATATAGTTAGCCTCACACGAAAGCCAAAAAAAGGACGCAAGGAGACGAGCTCATTTCTTTTCGCAACGGAAATGCCAACAGGCAATCATAATTCTGGCGACTTTAACCTCGGTTTATCATCTTGACATTCTCGTTTTTGACATAGTGTTGTCGTTTAGTAGTCTATGAAATAAACTTACGGGGTCGCGTACTATGCTTTAACTTTGCAACTATATGTACTTTTTGAAAAAGTTGTGTAAAGAAGCAAAACATCACTATTTTTTATCAGTATTCGGAATTTTTATAAACATTCAAGTAACACAAAACGAACTCGGCAGAGAGTTTCATGCCAAACTGCGACCCTGTGGCTTTGGACGGACGACATGATTCATATAGAGTAAATGTTTGTATTGAAACACGACGCTGTAGTCGCCTAAGGACACGGGATGATGTCGTTATCAATGGCACCTTTAGTGCTGGAGAGAGGCGATACGACAGCCGATCAGAAATAAATCATTATCTTATAGTAAATTAACGCTGTATAATGTACACTAAGTTGCATATATCACCCTTCTGTGTGTAACTTCCTCAACAGAAATATTTAACACTATATTCGTATGGTTAATTACGTGGATATTGATGGTGAAACGAGTTTGTGATGCTGATCTTGCTATATGTTGCAGTAATCGACTTTCCCTTTTTCACACTCCATAGGCGTTGACGGCTGTTGTAAAATGCCGAATCGGGTTGTTTTTGATTGAATTGAATGACATGGCATAATGTATCTCTACTTCGAACGACAAACTCGATTTTAGTCAAATCGACGTCGTTCTTAAAATTGCTGCAAGTCTGCAGATTGGCAGGGGGGAACCTTACCGATTTTTAATTGAATTGTTCAATTGTTTATAATTAGACAAATAATAAAAGCATGAGTGATGGAATGTGATGCCAAAATACTTGCCACGGTTGAAATCATACTGTTTTGGGTCATGTACTATGCCTTCAACCCTGGCAGCATAATACAACACTGTCATAAATATTGATAAATATGCCTCTTTGTTGACTGTTTATGCAAGCATAATTATCACATCTGGAGTAATGCGTTGGAAGATGAAGTAAAACAATACAAACTGACATTATCTGATATATTTATACCATCCACCAACATTCATCGAATGACACGAGCCAAATAACAATCACGCATACATTGATTAACAAACATTACCCGAACTTGGTGTTCAGTGCATAGGGAATGGAAGAAACATGTGCTGGGTAGTGAAAGAAAGGTAGTATGATGAAGTATAGAGCGTGGATATTTAGTAGTAGAGGTACGTGTGTGCTTGGTAGGCTTAAGACGTGTTATGGTGAAGGATATGGCATGTGTTGTGTAGTCGTAGAGGAGTGAACGGTGAAGTATAGGGCACGTGTTGTAAAGTGCCAGAGGGGTGAAATGGTGAAGTATAGACATGTGTTGTGTAGTGGTAAAGGAGTGTAATGGTTAAATATAGAGATGTGTTGTGTAGTGGTAGAGGATTTTAATGATAAAGTATAGGGCACGTGATATTTAGTGGTAGAGGATTCTAATGGTGAATTATAGACATGTGTTGTGCAGTGGTAAAGGAGTGAATGGTGAAGTATAGGGCACGTGATATATAGAGGTAGAGGAGTGAATAGTGAAGTATAGACGTGTGTTGTGTAGTGGTACAGGAGTGAATGGTGAAGCAAAGACGTGTCTTGTGTAGTGGTAGAGGAGTGAATGGGGAAGTATAGGGCACGTGATATATAGTGGTAGAGGAGTGAATAGTGAAGTATAGACGTGTGTTGTGTAGTGGTACAGGAGTGAATGGTGAAGCAAAGACGTGTCTTGTGTAGTGGTAGAGGAGTGAATGGTGAAGTATAGGGCACGTGATATATAGTGGTAGAGCAGTGAATAGTGAAGTATAGGGACGTGAAATATAGTGGTAGAGCAGTGAATGGTGAAGTATAGACGTGTGTTGTATAGTGGTAGAGGATTTTAATAGTGAAGTATAGACATGTGTTGTGTAGTGGTAAAGGAGTGAATGGTGAATTATAGACGTGTGTTGTGTAGTGGTAGAGGATATTAATGGTGAAATATAGACATGTGTTGTGTAGTGGTAAAGGAGTGTAATGGTTAAATATAGAGATGTGTTGTGTAGTGGTAGAGGATTTTAATGATGAAGTATAGGGCACGTGATATATAGAGGTAGAGGATTATAATGGTGAAGTATAGACATGTGTTGTGCAGTGGTAAAGGAGTGAATGGTGAAGTATAGGGCACGTGATTTATAGTGGTAGAGGAGTGAATAGTGAAGTATAGACATGTGTTGTGTAGTGGTAAAGGAGTGAATGGTGAAGTATAGACGTGTGTTGTGAAGTGGTAAAGGAATAAATGGTGAATTATAGACGTGTGTTGTGTAGTGGTAAAGGAGTGAATGGTGAAGTATAGGGCACGTGATATATAGTGGTAGAGGAGTGAATAGTGAAGTATAGACATGTGTTGTGTAGTGGTAAAGGAGTGAATGGTGAATTATAGACGTGTGTTGTGTAGTGGTAAAGGAGTGAATGGTGAAGTATAGGGCACGTGATATATAGTGGTAGAGGAGTGAATAGTGAAGTATAGACATGTGTTGTGTAGTGGTAAAGGAGTGAATGGTGAATTATAGACGTGTGTTGTGTAGTGGTAAAGGAGTGAATGGTGAAGTATAGGGCACGTGATATATAGTGGTAGAGGAGTGAATAGTGAAGTATAGACATGTGTTGTGTAGTGGTAAAGGAGTGAATGGTGAATTATAGACGTGTGTTGTGTAGTGGTAAAGGAGTGAATGGTGAAGTATAGGGCACGTGATATATAGTGGTAGAGGAGTGAATAGTGAAGTATAGACATGTGTTGTGTAGTGGTAAAGGAGTGAATGGTGAATTATAGACGTGTGTTGTGTAGTGGTAAAGGAGTGAATGGTGAAGTATAGGGCACGTGATATATAGTGGTAGAGGAGTGAATAGTGAAGTATAGACATGTGTTGTGTAGTGGTAAAGGAGTGAATGGTGAATTATAGACGTGTGTTGTGTAGTGGTAAAGGAGTGAATGGTGAAGTATAGGGCACGTGATATATAGTGGTAGAGGAGTGAATAGTGAAGTATAGACATGTGTTGTGTAGTGGTAAAGGAGTGAATGGTGAATTATAGACGTGTGTTGTGGTGTGGTAAAGGAGTGAATGGTGAAGTATAGGGCACGTCATATATAGTGGTAGAGGAGTTAATAGTGAAGTATAGACATGTGTTGTGTAGTGGTAAAGGAGTGAATGGTGAATTATAGACGTGTGTTGTGTAGTGGTAAAGGAGTGAATGGTGAAGTATAGGGCACGTCATATATAGTGGTAGAGGAGTGAATAGTGAAGTATAGACATGTGTTGTGTAGTGGTAGAGGAGTGAATGGTGAAGTATAGACGTGTGTTGTATAGTAGTAGAGGATTTTTATGGTGAAGTATAGACATGTGTTGTGTAGTGGTAAAGGAGTGAATGGTGAAGTATAGGGCCGTGATATATAGTAGTGGAGGAGTGTAATGGTGAAGTATAGACATGTGTTTTGTAGTGGTAAAGGAGTGAATGGTGAATTATAGACGTGTGTTGTGTAGTGGTAAAGGAGTGAATGGTGAAGTATAGGGCACGTGATATATAGTGGTAGAGGAGTGAATAGTAAAGTATAGGGCCGTGATATATAGTGGTAGAGGAGTGAATAGTGAAGTATAGACATGTGTTGTGTAGTGGAAAAGGAGTGAATGGTGAATTATAGACATGTGTTGTGTAGTGGTAGAGGAGTAAATGGTGAAGTAAAGACGTGTGTTGTATAGTGGTAGAGGATTTTAATGGTGAAGTATAGACATGCGTTGTGTAGTGGTAAATGAGTGAATGGTGAAGTATAGGGCCGTGGTATATAGTAGTAGAGGAGTGTAATGGTGAAGTATAGACATGTGTTGTGTAGTGGCAAAGGAGTGAATGTCGAATTATAGACGTGTGTTGTGTAGTGGTAAAGGAATGAATGGTGAAGTATAGGGCACGAGATATATAGTGGTAGAGCAGTGAATGTTGAAGTATAGGGACGTGATATATAGTGGTAGTGGAGTGAATGGTGAAGTATAGACTTGTGTTGTATAGTGGAAAAGGAGTGAATGGTGAATTATAGACATGTGTTGTGTAGTGGTAGAGGAGTGAATGGTGAAGTATAGGGCACGTGATATACAGTGGTAGAGAAGTGAATGGTGAAGTATAGACGTGTGTTGTATAGTGGTAGAGGATTTTAATGGTGAAGTATAGACATGCGTTGTGTAGTGGTAAAGGAGTGAATGGTGAAGTATAGGGCCGTGATATATAGTAGTAGAGGAGTGTAATGGTGAAGTATAGACATGTGTTGTGCAGTGGCAAGGGAGTGAATGGTGAAATATAGACGTGTGTTGTGTAGTGGTAAAGGAGTGAATGGTGTAGTAAAAGGCACGAGATATATAGTGGTAGAGCAGTGAATGGTGAAGTATAGGGACGTGATATATTGTGGTAGAGGAGTGAATGGTGAAGTATAGACTTGTGTTGTATAGTGGGAGAGGATTTTAATGGTGAAGTATAGGGTACGTGATATATATATATAGTAGTGGAGGAGTGTAATGGTGAAGTATAGGACACGTGATATATAGAGGTAGAGGAGTGTAATGATGAAGTATAGGACACGTGATATATAGGGGTAGAGCAGTGAATGGTGAAGTATAGGCCCCCGATATATTGTGGTAGAGGAGTCAATGGTGAAGTATAGACGTGTGTTGTGTAGTTGTAAAGGATTGAATGGTGAAGGATAGGGCACGTGATATAATATAGTGGTAGAGGAGCAAATAGTGAAGTATAGACGTGTGTTGTGTAGTTGTAAAGGATTGAATGGTGAAGGATAGGGCACGTGATATATAGAGGTAGAGGAGTGTAATGATGAAGAATAGGGCACGTGCTGTATAGTGGTAGAGCAGTGAATGGTGAAGTATAGACGTGTGTTGTGTAGTGGTAAAGGATTGAATGGTGAAGTATAGGGCACGTGATATATAGTGGTAGAGGAGTAAATAGTGAAGTATAGACATGTGTTGCGTAATGGTAAAGGAATGAATTGTGAAGAATAGACGTGTGTTGTGTAGTGGTAGAGGAGTGAATGGTGAAGTATAGGGCACGTGATGTATAGTGGTAGAGCAGTGAATTGTGAAGTATAGGGACGTGATATATAGTGGTAGAGGAGTGAATAGTGAAGTATAGACTTGTGTTGTATAGTGGTAGAGGAATGAATGGTGAAGTATAGACTTGTGTTGTATAGTGGTAGAGGATTTTAATGGGGAAGTATAGACATGTGTTGTGGAGTGGTAAAGGAGTGAATGGTTAAGTATAGGGCCGTGATATATAGTGGTAGAGGAGTAAATAGTGAAGTATTGAATGGTGAAGTATAGGGTACGTGATAAAAAGTGGTAGAGGAGTGAATGGGGAAGGATAGGGCACGTGATATATAGTGGGAGAGGAGTGAATAGTGAAGTATAGACCTGTGTTGTGTAGTGGTAAAGGAGTTAATGGTGAATTATAGACGTTTGTTGTGTATTGGTAAAGGATTTAATTGTGAAGTATAGGGCACGTGATGTATATATAGTGGTAGAGGAGTGAATAGAGAAGTATAGACATGTGTTGTGTAGTGAAGTATAGGGCACGAGATATATAGTGGTAGAGCAGTGAATTGTGAAGTATAGGGACGTGATATATAGTGGGAGAGGAGTGAATAGTGAAGTATAGACGTGTGTTGTGTAGTGGTAGAGGAGTAAATGGTGAAGTAAAGACGTGTGTTGTATAGTGGTAGAGGAATGAATGGTGCAGTATAGACTTGTGTTGTATAGTGGTTGTTGTGTAGTGGAAAAGGAGTGAATGGTGAATTATAGACATGTGTTGTGTAGTGGTAAAGGATTGAATGGTGAAGTATAGGGCACGTGATAAAAAGTGGTAGAGGAGTGAATGGTGAAGTATAGGGCACGTGATATATAGTAATAGAGGAGTGAAATGGTGAAGCATAGAAATGTGTTATGTAGTTTTAAAGGAGTGTAATAGTGAAGTATAGGGCACGTGATATATAGTGGTAGCAGGAGTAAAATGTAGAAGTATAGGGCACGTGAAGTATAATGGTAGTGTAGTGTAATGGTTAAGTATAGAGCACGTGATATATATTGGTGAAGAAGTGAAATTTTGCAGTATAGACATCTCTTTTGAAGTGGTATATATTTAGATGAGTGTAATTGTGAAGTATAGACATGTGTTGTGTAGTGGTAAAGGAGTGAATGGTGAAGTATAGACGTGTGTTGTGTAGTGGTGGAGGAGTGAAATGGTGAAGTATAGGGCACGTGATATATAGTAGTGGAGGAGTATAATGGTAGAGTACAGGGCACGTGATATATAGTGGTGGAGGAGCGAAATGGTGAAGTACAGGACACGTGATATATAGTGGTTGAGAAGTGAATAGTGAAGTATAGGGCACGTGATATATAGTGGTGGAGGAGCGAAATGGTGAAGTACAGGACATGTGATATATAGTGGTTGAGAAATGTAATGGTGAAGTATAGGGTACGTGATATATAGTGGTAAAGGAGTGAATGGTGAAATATAGGGCACGTGATGTATAGTGGTAGAGGAGTGTAATGATGAAGTATAGGACACGTGATATATAGTGGTGGAGGAGTGAATAGTGAAGTATAGGGCACATGATATATAGAGGTGGAGGAATGTAATGGTGAAGTATAGGACACGTGATATATAGGGGTAGAGGAGGAAATAGTGAAGTATAGACATGTGTTGTGTAGTGGTAAAGGAGTGAATAGTGAAATATAGGGCACGTGATGTATAGTGGTTGAATTATAGACGTGTGTTGTGTAGTGGTAAAGGAGTGAATAGTGAAGTATAGGGCACGTGATATATAGTGGTGGAGGAATGTAATGGTGAAGTATAGGACACGTGATTAGAGGAGTGAATGGTGAAGTATAGGGCACGTGATATATAGTGGTAGAGGAGTGAATGGTGAAGTATAGACTTGTGTTGTATAGTGGTCGAGGAATTTAATGGTGAAGTATAGACATGTGTTGTTTTGTGGTAAAGGAGTGAATGGTGAAGTATAGGGCCGTGATATATAGTAGTGGAGGTGTCATGGTGAAGTATAGGGCACGTGATATATAGTGGTAGAGGAGTGTAATGTTGAAGAATAGGGCACGTGATATATAGTCGTAAAGGAGTGTAATGGTGAAGCATAGAACACGTGATAAATAGTGGTAGAGGAGTGTAATGATGAAGTGTAGACGTGTGTTGTGTAGTGGTAAAGGAGTGAATGGTGAAGTATAGGGCACGTGATGTATAGTGGTAGAGGAGTGTAATGATGAAGTATAGGGCACGGGATAAATAGTGGTAGAGGAGTGAATGTTGAAGTATAGGACACGTGATATATAGTGATAGAGGAGTGAAATGGTGAAGCATATAAATATAATTGTAGTGGTAAAGGAGTGTAATGGTGAAATATAGGACACGTGATATATAGTGGTAGAGAAGTGTAAAAATGAAGTATAGGGCACGTGATATATAGTAATAGAGGAGTGAAATGGTGAAGCATAGAAATGTGTTATGTAGTTGTAAAGGAGTGTCATGGTGAAGTATAGGGCACGTGATGTATAGTGGTAGAGGAGTGTAATGATGAAGTATAGGACACGTGATATATAGTGGTGGAGGAGTGAATAGTGAAGTATAGGGCACGTGATATATAGTGGTAGAGGAATGTAATGGTGAAGTATAGGACACGTGGTATATAGGGGTAGAGGAGTAAATAGTGAAGTATAGACATGTGTTGTGTAATGGTAAAGGAGTGAATAGTGAAGAATAGACGTGTGTTGTGTAGTGGTAAAGGAGTGAATGGTGAAGTATAGGGCACGTGATGTATAGTGGTAGAGCAGTGAATTGTTAAGTATAGGGACGTGATATATAGTGGTAGAGGAGTAAATGGTGAAGTGAAGACTTGTGTTGTATAGTGGTAGAGGAATTTAATGGTGAAGTATAGACATGTGTTGTGTAGTGGTAAAGGAGTGAATGGTGAAGTATAGGGCCGTGATATATAGTAGTAAAGGAGTGTAGTGGTGAAGTATAGGACACGTGATATATAGTGGTAGAGGAGTGTAATGATGAAGTATAGGGCACGGGATAAATAGTGGTAGAGGAGTGAATGTTGAAGTATAGGACACGTGATATATAGTGATAGAGAAGGGAAATGGTGAAGCATAGAAATATAATTGTAGTGGTAAAGGAGTGTAATGGTGAAGTATAGGGCACGTGATATATAGTGGTAGAGGAGTGTAATAATGAAGTATAGGGCACGTGATATATAGTAATAGAGGAGTGAAATGGTGAAGCATAGAAATGTGTTATATAGTTTTAAAGGAGTGTAATGGTAAAGTATAGGGCACGTGATATATAGTGGTGGAGGAGCGAAATGGTGAAGTACAGGGCACGTGATATAAAGTGGTTGAGAAGTGTAATGGTGAAGTATAGGGTACGTGATATATAGTGGTAAAGAAGTGAATGGTGAAATATAGGGCACGTGATATATAGTGTGATATATAGTAGTGGAGGAGTGTAATGGTGAAGTATAGGGCACGTGATAAATAGTGGTAGAGGAGTGTAATGATGAAGAATTATAGGGCACGTGATATATAGTAATAGAGGAGTGAAATGGTGAAGCATAGAAATGTGTTATATAGTTTTAAAGGAGTGTAATGGTAAAGTATAGGGCACGTGATATATAGTGGTGGAGGAATGTAATGGTGAAGTATAGGACACGTGATATATAGAGGTAGAGGAGTGTAATGGTGAAGTATAGGACATGATATATTGTGGTGGAGGAGTAAAAGGGTGTTGTTTAGTGGTAGGGGAGTGTAATGATAAAGTATAGGACACGTGATATATAGTGGTGGAGGAGTGTAATGGTGAAGTATAGGGCACGTCATATATAGTGGGAGAGGAGTGTAATGATTAAGTATAGGACACGTGATATATTGTGGTTGAGGAGTAAATGGGTGTTGTGTAGTGTTAGGGGAGTGTAATGATGAAGTATAGGACACGTGATATATAGTGGTGGAGGAGTGAATAGTGAAGCATAGAAATGTGTTGTGTAGTGGTAAAGGAGTGAATGGTGAAGTATAGACATGTGTTGTGTAGTGGTAAAGGAGTGAATTGTGAAGTATAGACGTGTGTTGTGTAGTGGTGAGGAGTGAAATGGTGAAGTATAGGGCACGTGATATATAGTGATAGAGGAGTGAAATGGTGAACCATAGACATGTAATTGTAGTGGTAAAGGAGTGCAATGGTGAAGTATAGGGCACGTGATTTATAGTGGTAGAGGAGGGTAATAATGAAGTATAGGGCACGTGATATATAGTGGTAGAGGAGTGTAATGATGAAGTATAGACGTGTGTTGTGTAGTGGTGAGGAGTGAAATGGTGAAGTATAGGGCACGTGATATATAGTGATAGAGGAGTGAAATGGTGAAGCATAGAAATGTGTTATGTAGTTGTAAAGGAGTGTCATGGTGAAGTATAGGGCACGTGATGTATAGTGGTAGAGCAGTGAATTGTGAAGTATAGGGACGTGATATATAGTGGTAGAGGAGTGAATGGTGAAGTATAGGGCACGTGATATATAGTAATAGAGGAGTGAAATGGTGAAGCATAGAAATGTGTTATGTTGTTGTAAAGGAGTGTAATGATGAAGTATAGGGCACGTGATAAATAGTGGTAGAAGGAGTAAAATGTAGAAGTATAGTGCACGTGATATATAATGGTAGTGGAGTGTAATGGTTAAGTATAGAGCACGTGATATATATTGGTGAAGAAATGAAATTTTGTAGTATAGACATCTCTTTTGAAGTGGTACATATTTAGATGAGTGTAATTGTGAAGTATAGACAAGTGTTGTGTAGTGGTAAAGGAGTGAATGGTGAAGTATAGACGTGTGTTGTGTAGTGGTGAGGAGTGAAATGGTGAAGTATAGGGCACGTGATATATAGTGGTGGAGGAGCGAAATGGTGAAATATAGGGTACGTGATATATAGTGGTAAAGGAGTGTATGGTGAAATATAGGGCACGTGATATATAGTGGTAGAGGAGTGTAATAATGAAGAATAGGGCACGTGATAAATAGTGGTAGAGGAGTGTAATGATGAAGTATAGGGCACGTGATAAATAGTGGTAGAGGAGTGTAATGATGAAGTATAGGACACGTGATATATAGTGGTGGAGGATTGAATAGTGAAGTATAGTGCACGTGATATATAGTGGTGGAGGAATGTAATGGTGAAGTATAGGACAAGTGATATATAGGGGTAGAGGAGTGTAATGGTGAAGTATAGGACATGATATGTTGTGGTGGAGGAGTAAATGGGTGTTGTGTAGTGGTAGGGGAGTGTAATGATAAAGTATAGGACACGTGATATATAGTGGTGGATGAGTGTAATGGTGAAGTATAGGGCACGTAATATATAGTGGTAGAGGAGTGTAATGATGAAGTATAGGACACGTGATATATTGTGGTGGAGGAGTAAATGGGTGTTGTGTAGTGGTAGGGGAGTGTAATCATAAAGTATAGGACACGTGATATATAGTGGTAGAGGAGTGAATAGTGAAGTATAGACCTGTGTTTTGTAGTGGTAAAGGGGTGAATGGTGAATTATAGACATGTGTTGTGGAGTGGGAGAGGATTGAACGGGGAATTATAGACGTGTGTTTGATATATAGTGGTGGAGGAGTGAAATAGTGAAGTACAGGACACGTGATATATAGTTATAGTGGTAGAGGAATGAATGGTGAAGTATAGACATGTGTTCTGTAGTGGTAAAGGAGTAAATGGGGGCGTATAGGGCACGTGATATATAGTAGTAAAGGAGTGTAATGGTGAAGTATAGGACACGTGATATATTGACGTGTGCTGTGTAGTGGTAAAGGAGCGAATAGTGAAGTATAGACATATGTTGTGTAGTGGAAAAGGAGTGAATGGTGAAATATAGGGCACGTGATATATAGGGGTAGAGGAGTCAATAGTGAAGTATAGACTAGGACACGTGATATATAGTGATAGAGGAGTGAAATGGTGAAGAATAGAAATGTAATTGTAGTGGTAAAGGAGTGTAATGGTTGTGTTGTGTAGTGGTAAAGGAGTGAATGGTGAATTATAGACGTGTGCTGTGTAGTGGTAAAGGAGTAAATGGTGGAGTATAGGGCACGTGATATATAGTGGTAGTGGAGTGAATAGTGAAGTATAGACATGTGTTTTGTAGTGGTAAAGGAGTGAATGGTGAATTATAGACGTGTTCTGTGTAGTGGTAAAGGAGTAAATGGTGGAGTATAGGGCACGTGATATATAGTGGTAGAGGAGTGAATAGTGAAGTATAGACATGTGTTGTGTAGTGGTAAAGGAGTGAATAGTGAAGAATACACGTGTGTTGTGTAGTGGTAGAGCAGTGAATGGTGAAGTATAGGGCACTTTATGTATAGTGGTAGAGCAGTGAATTGTGAAGTATAGGGACGTGATATATAGTGGTAGAGGAGTGAATGGTGAAGTATAGACTTGTTTTGTATAGTGGTAGAGGATCTTAATGGTGAAGTATAGACATGTGTTGTGAAGTGGTAAAGGAGTGAATGGTGAAATATAGGGCCGTGATATATAGTAGTGAAGGAGTGTAATGGTGAAGTATAGGGCACGTGATATATAGTCGTAAAGGAGTGTAATGGTGAAGTATAGAACACGTGATATAAAGTGGTAGAGGAGTGTAATGATGAAGTATAAGGCACGTGATAAATAGTGGTAGAGGAGTGTAATGATGAAGTATAGACGTGTGTTGAGTAGTGGTAGAGGAGTGAATGGTGAAGTATAGGACACGTGATATATAGTGATAGAGGAGTGAAATGGTGAAGAATAGAAATGTAATTGTAGTGGTAAAGGAGTGTAATGGTGAAGTATAGGGCACGTGATCTATAGTAATAGAGGAGTGAAATGGTGAAGCATAGAAATGTGTTATGTAGTTGTAAAGGAGTGTAATGGTGAAGTATAGAACACGTGATATATAGTGGTAGAGGAGTGTAATGATGAAGTATAGGGCACGTGATAAATAGTGTTAGAGGAGTGTAATGGTGAAGTATAGACATGTGTTGTGTAGTGGCAAGGGAGTGAATGGTGAATTATAGACGTGTGTTGTGTAGTGGTAGAGCAGTGCATTGTGAAGTATAGGGACGTGATATATAGTGGTAGAGGAGTGAATGGTGAAGTATAGACTTGTGTTGTATAGTGGTAGAGGATTTTAATGGTGAAGTATAGACATGTGTTGTGTAGTGGTAAAGGAGTGAATGGTGAAGTATAGGGCCGTGATATATAGTAGTGGAGGAGTGTCATGGTGAAGTATAGGGCACGTGATATATAGTGGTAGAGGAGTTTAATGGTGAAGTATAGGGCACGTGATATATAGTGGTAGAGGAGTGTAATGATGAAGTATAAGGCACGTGATAAATAGTGGTAGAGGAGTGTAATGATGAATTATAGACGTGTGTTGTGTAGTGGTAGAGGAGTGAATGGTAAAGTATAGGGCACGTGATATATAGTAGTAAAGTAGTGGTAGAGGAGTGTAATGATGAAGTATAGACGTGTGTTGAGTAGTGGTAGAGGAGTGAATGGTGAAGTATAGGACACGTGATATATAGTGATAGAGGAGTGAAATGGTGAAGCATAGACATGTAATTGTAGTGGTAAAGGAGTGTAATGGTGAAGTATAGAACGAGTGATTTATAGTGGTGGAGGAATGTAATGGTGAAGTATAGGACACGTAATATATAGGGGTAGAGGAGTCTAATGGTGAAGTATAGGAAATGATATATTGTGGTGGAGGAGTAAATGGTTGTTGTGTAGTGGTAGGAGAGTGTAATGATGAAGTATAGAACATGTGATATATAGTGGTGGATTAGTGTAATGGTGAAGTATAGGGCACGTAATATATAGTGGTAGAGGAGTGTAATGATGAAGTATATGACATGTGATATATTGTGGTGGAGGAGTAAATGGGTGTTGTGTAGTGGTAGGGGAGTGTAATGATGAAGTATAGGACACGTGATATATAGTGGTGGAGGAGTGAATAGTGAAGTATAGACATGTGTTGTGTAGTGGTAAAGGAGTGAATGGTGAAGTAAAGGCGTGTGTTGTGTAGTGGTAAAGGAGTGAATGGTGAATTATAGACGTGTGTTGTGTAGTGGTAAAGGAATGAATGGGGAAGTATAGGGCACGTGATATATAGTGGTAGAGGAGTGAATAGTGAAGTATAGTCATGTGTTGTGTAGTGGTAAAGGAGTGAATGGTGAAGTATAGACGTGTGTTGTGTAGTGGTAGAGGAGTGAATGGTGAAGTACAGGGCACGTGATATATAGTGGTAGAGCAGTGAATTGTGAAGTATAGGGCCGTGATATATAGTGGTAGAGGAGTGAATGGTGAAGTATAGACGTGTGTTGTATAGTGGCAGAGGATTTTAATGGTGAAGTATAGACATGTGTTGTGCAGTGGTAAAGGAGTGAATGGTGATGTATAGGGCCGTGATATATAGTAGTGGAGGAGGGTAACGGTGAAGTATAGACATGTGTTGTGTAGTGGTAAAGGAGTGAATGGTGAAGTATAGGGCACGTGATATATTGTGGTAGAGTAGTGAATAGTGAAGTATAGACTTGTGTTGTATAGTGGAAGATGATTTAATGGTGAAGTATAGACATATGTTGTGTAGTGGAAAAGGAGTGAATGGTGAATTATAGACATGTGTTGTGTAGTGGTAGAGGAGTGAATGGTGAAGTATAGGGCACTTGATATATAGTGGTAGAGGAGTGAATAGTGAAGTATAGACATATGTTGTGTAGTGGTAAAGGAATGAATGGTGAATTATAGACGTGTGTTGTGTAGTGGTAGAGGAGTGAATGGTGGAGTATAGGGCACGTGATATATAGTGGTAGAGGAGTGAATAGTGAAGTATAGACATATGTTGTGTAGTGGTAAAGGAGTGAATAGTGAAGAATAGACGTGTGTTGTGTAGTGGTAGAGGAGTGAATGGGGAAGTATAGGGCACGTGATGTATAGTGGTAGAGCAGTGAATTGTGAAGTATAGGGACGTGATATATAGTGGTAGAGGAGTGAATGGTGAAGTATAGACTTGTGTTGTATAGTCGTAGAGGATTTTAATGGTGAAGTATAGACATGTGTTGTGTAGTGGTAAAGGAGTGAATAGTGAAGTATAGGGCCGTGATATATAGTAGTGGAGAAGTGTAATGGTGAAGTATAGGACACGTGATATATAGTGGTAGATGAGTGTAATGGTGAAGTATAGGGCACGTGATATATAGTCGTAAAGGAGTGTAATGGTAAAGTATAGAACACGTGATATATAGTGGTAGAGGAGTGTAATGATGAAGTATAGGGCACGTGATAAATAGTGGTAGAAGAGTGTTATGATGAAGTATAGACATGTGTTGTGTAGTGGTAGAGGAGTGAATGGTGAAGTATAGGGCACGTGATATATAGTAGTAAAGGAGTGTAATGGTGAAGTATAGGACACGTGATATATAGTGGTAGAGGAGTGTAATGATGAAGTATAGGGCACGTGATAAATAGTGGTAGAGGAGTGAATATTGAAGTATAGGACACGTGATGTATAGTGATAGAGGAGTGAAATGGTGAAGCAAAGAAATGTAATTGTAGTGGTAAAGGAGTGAAATGGTGAAGTATAGGGCACGTGATATATAGTGGTAGAGGAGTGTAATGATGAAGTATAGGACACGTGATATATAGTGGTGGAGGAGTGAATAGTGAAGTATAGGGCACGTGATATATAGTGGTGGAGGAGTGTAATGGTGAAGTATAGGGTACGTGATATATAGTGGTAAAGGAGTGAATAGTGAAATATAGGGCACGTGATATATAGTGGTAGAGGAGTGTAATGATGAAGTATAGGACACGTGATATATAGTGGTGGAGGAGTGAATAGTGAAGTATAGGGCACGTGATATATAGTGGTGGAGGAGTGTAATGGTGAAGTATAGGGTACGTGATATATAGTGGTAAAGGAGTGAATGGTGAAATATAGGGCACGTGATATATAGTGGTAGAGGAGTGTAATGATGAAGTATAGGACACGTGATATATACTGTAGTGGTGGAGGAGTGAATAGTGAAGTATAGGGCACGTGATATATAGTGGTGGAGGAATGTAATGGTGAAGTACAGGACACGTGATATATAGTGGTTGAGAGGTGTACTGGTGAAGTATAGGACACGTGATATATAGTGGTGGAGGAGTAAATAGTGAAGTATAGGGCACGTGATATATAGTGGTGGAGGAACGAGATGGTGAAGTACATGACACGTGATATATAGTGGTTGAGAAGTGTAATGGTGAAGTATAGGGTACGATATATATAGTGGTAAAGGAGTGAATAGTGAAATATAGGGCACGTGATATATAGTGGTAGAGGAGTGTAATGATGAAGTATAGGACACGTGATATATAGTGGTGGAGGAGTAAATAGTGAAGTATAGGGCACGTGATATATAGTGGTGGAGGAACGAGATGGTGAAGTACATGACACGTGATATATAGTGGTTGAGAAGTGTAATGGTGAAGTATAGGGTACGATATATATAGTGGTAAAGGAGTGAATAGTGAAATATAGGGCACGTGATATATAGTGGTAGAGGAGTGTAATGGTGAAGTATAGGACACGTGATATATAGTGGTGGAGGAGTAAATAGTGAAGTATAGGGCACGTGATATATAGTGGTGGAGGAACGAGATGGTGAAGTACATGACACGTGATATATAGTGGTTGAGAAGTGTAATGGTGAAGTATAGGGTACGATATATATAGTGGTAAAGGAGTGAATAGTGAAATATAGGGCACGTGATATATAGTGGTAGAGGAGTGTAATGGTGAAGTATAGGACACGTGATATATAGTGGTGGAGGAGTAAATAGTGAAGTATAGGGCACGTGATATATAGTGGTGGAGGAACGAGATGGTGAAGTACATGACACGTGATATATAGTGGTTGAGAAGTGTAATGGTGAAGTATAGGGTACGATATATATAGTGGTAAAGGAGTGAATAGTGAAATATAGGGCACGTGATATATAGTGGTAGAGGAGTGTAATGATGAAGTATAGGACACGTGATATATAGTGGTGGAGGAGTGAATAGTGAAGTATAGGGCACGTGATATATAGTGGTGGAGGAGTGTAATGGTGAAGTATAGGGTACGTGATATATAGTGGTAAAGGAGTGAATGGTGAAATATAGGGCACGTGATATATAGTGGTAGAGGAGTGTAATGATGAAGTATAGGACACGTGATATATACTGTAGTGGTGGAGGAGTGAATAGTGAAGTATAGGGCACGTGATATATAGTGGTGGAGGAATGTAATGGTGAAGTACAGGACACGTGATATATAGTGGTTGAGAGGTGTACTGGTGAAGTATAGGACACGTGATATATAGTGGTGGAGGAGTAAATAGTGAAGTATAGGGCACGTGATATATAGTGGTGGAGGAACGAGATGGTGAAGTACATGACACGTGATATATAGTGGTTGAGAAGTGTAATGGTGAAGTATAGGGTACGATATATATAGTGGTAAAGGAGTGAATAGTGAAATATAGGGCACGTGATATATAGTGGTAGAGGAGTGTAATGGTGAAGTATAGGACACGTGATATATAGTGGTGGAGGAGTAAATAGTGAAGTATAGGGCACGTGATATATAGTGGTGGAGGAACGAGATGGTGAAGTACATGACACGTGATATATAGTGGTTGAGAAGTGTAATGGTGAAGTATAGGGTACGATATATATAGTGGTAAAGGAGTGAATAGTGAAATATAGGGCACGTGATATATAGTGGTAGAGGAGTGTAATGATGAAGTATAGGACACGTGATATATAGTGGTGGAGGAGTGAATAGTGAAGTATAGGGCACGTGATATATAGTGGTGGAGGAACGAAATGGTGAAGTACAGGACACGTGATATATAGTGGTTGAGAAGTGTAATGGTGAAGTATAGGGTACGATATATATAGTGGTAAAGGAGTGAATAGTGAAATATAGGGCACGTGATATATAGTGGTAGAGGAGTGTAATGGTGAAGTATAGGACACGTGATATATAGTGGTGGAGGAGTAAATAGTGAAGTATAGGGCACGTGATATATAGTGGTGGAGGAACGAGATGGTGAAGTACATGACACGTGATATATAGTGGTTGAGAAGTGTAATGGTGAAGTATAGGGTACGATATATATAGTGGTAAAGGAGTGAATAGTGAAATATAGGGCACGTGATATATAGTGGTAGAGGAGTGTAATGGTGAAGTATAGGACACGTGATATATAGTGGTGGAGGAGTAAATAGTGAAGTATAGGGCACGTGATATATAGTGGTGGAGGAACGAGATGGTGAAGTACATGACACGTGATATATAGTGGTTGAGAAGTGTAATGGTGAAGTATAGGGTACGATATATATAGTGGTAAAGGAGTGAATAGTGAAATATAGGGCACGTGATATATAGTGGTAGAGGAGTGTAATGATGAAGTATAGGACACGTGATATATAGTGGTGGAGGAGTGAATAGTGAAGTATAGGGCACGTGATATATAGTGGTGAAGGAATGTAATGGTGAAGTATAGGACACGTGATATATAGGGGTAGAGGAGTGTAATGGTGAAGTATAGGACACGTGATATATAGTGGTGGAGGAGTAAATAGTGAAGTATAGGGCACGTGATATATAGTGGTGGAGGAACGAGATGGTGAAGTACATGACACGTGATATATAGTGGTTGAGAAGTGTAATGGTGAAGTATAGGGTACGATATATATAGTGGTAAAGGAGTGAATAGTGAAATATAGGGCACGTGATATATAGTGGTAGAGGAGTGTAATGATGAAGTATAGGACACGTGATATATAGTGGTGGAGGAGTGAATAGTGAAGTATAGGGCACGTGATATATAGTGGTGAAGGAATGTAATGGTGAAGTATAGGACACGTGATATATAGGGGTAGAGGAGTGTAATGGTGAAGTATAGGACACGTGATATTTTGTGGTGGAGGAGTAAATGGGTGTTGTGTAGTGCTAGGGGAGTGTAATGATGAAGTATAGGACACGTGATATATAGTGGTGGAGGAGTGTAATGGTGAAGTATAGGGCACGTGATATATAGTGGTAGAAGAGTGAAATGGTGAAGTATAGGACACGTGATATATAGTGGTGGAGGAGTGTAATGATGAAGTATAGGACACGTGATATATAGTGGTGGAGGAGTGAATAGTGAAGTATAGGGCACGTGATATATAGTGGTGGAGGAGTGTAATGGTGAAGTATAGGGTACGTGATATATAGTGGTAAAGGAGTGAATAGTGAAATATAGGGCACGTGATATATAGTGGTAGAGGAGTGTAATGATGAAGTATAGGACACGTGATATATAGTGGTGGAGGAGTGAATAGTGAAGTATAGGGCACGTGATATATAGTGGTGGAGGAGTGTAATGGTGAAGTATAGGGTACGTGATATATAGTGGTAAAGGAGTGAATGGTGAAATATAGGGCACGTGATATATAGTGGTAGAGGAGTGTAATGATGAAGTATAGGACACGTGATATATACTGTAGTGGTGGAGGAGTGAATAGTGAAGTATAGGGCACGTGATATATAGTGGTGGAGGAATGTAATGGTGAAGTACAGGACACGTGATATATAGTGGTTGAGAGGTGTACTGGTGAAGTATAGGACACGTGATATATAGTGGTGGAGGAGTAAATAGTGAAGTATAGGGCACGTGATATATAGTGGTGGAGGAACGAGATGGTGAAGTACATGACACGTGATATATAGTGGTTGAGAAGTGTAATGGTGAAGTATAGGGTACGATATATATAGTGGTAAAGGAGTGAATAGTGAAATATAGGGCACGTGATATATAGTGGTAGAGGAGTGTAATGATGAAGTATAGGACACGTGATATATAGTGGTGGAGGAGTGAATAGTGAAGTATAGGGCACGTGATATATAGTGGTGAAGGAATGTAATGGTGAAGTATAGGACACGTGATATATAGGGGTAGAGGAGTGTAATGGTGAAGTATAGGACACGTGATATTTTGTGGTGGAGGAGTAAATGGGTGTTGTGTAGTGCTAGGGGAGTGTAATGATGAAGTATAGGACACGTGATATATAGTGGTGGAGGAGTGTAATGGTGAAGTATAGGGCACGTGATATATAGTGGTAGAAGAGTGAAATGGTGAAGTATAGGACACGTGATATATAGTGGTGGAGGAGTGTAATGATGAAGTATAGGACACGTGATATATAGTGGTGGAGGAGTGAATAGTGAAGTATAGGGCACGTGATATATAGTGGTGGAGGAGTGTAATGGTGAAGTATAGGGTACGTGATATATAGTGGTAAAGGAGTGAATAGTGAAATATAGGGCACGTGATATATAGTGGTAGAGGAGTGTAATGATGAAGTATAGGACACGTGATATATAGTGGTGGAGGAGTGAATAGTGAAGTATAGGGCACGTGATATATAGTGGTGGAGGAGTGTAATGGTGAAGTATAGGGTACGTGATATATAGTGGTAAAGGAGTGAATGGTGAAATATAGGGCACGTGATATATAGTGGTAGAGGAGTGTAATGATGAAGTATAGGACACGTGATATATACTGTAGTGGTGGAGGAGTGAATAGTGAAGTATAGGGCACGTGATATATAGTGGTGGAGGAATGTAATGGTGAAGTACAGGACACGTGATATATAGTGGTTGAGAGGTGTACTGGTGAAGTATAGGACACGTGATATATAGTGGTGGAGGAGTAAATAGTGAAGTATAGGGCACGTGATATATAGTGGTGGAGGAACGAGATGGTGAAGTACATGACACGTGATATATAGTGGTTGAGAAGTGTAATGGTGAAGTATAGGGTACGATATATATAGTGGTAAAGGAGTGAATAGTGAAATATAGGGCACGTGATATATAGTGGTAGAGGAGTGTAATGGTGAAGTATAGGACACGTGATATATAGTGGTGGAGGAGTAAATAGTGAAGTATAGGGCACGTGATATATAGTGGTGGAGGAACGAGATGGTGAAGTACATGACACGTGATATATAGTGGTTGAGAAGTGTAATGGTGAAGTATAGGGTACGATATATATAGTGGTAAAGGAGTGAATAGTGAAATATAGGGCACGTGATATATAGTGGTAGAGGAGTGTAATGATGAAGTATAGGACACGTGATATATAGTGGTGGAGGAGTGAATAGTGAAGTATAGGGCACGTGATATATAGTGGTGAAGGAATGTAATGGTGAAGTATAGGACACGTGATATATAGGGGTAGAGGAGTGTAATGGTGAAGTATAGGACACGTGATATTTTGTGGTGGAGGAGTAAATGGGTGTTGTGTAGTGCTAGGGGAGTGTAATGATGAAGTATAGGACACGTGATATATAGTGGTGGAGGAGTGTAATGGTGAAGTATAGGGCACGTGATATATAGTGGTAGAAGAGTGAAATGGTGAAGTATAGGACACGTGATATATAGTGGTGGAGGAGTGTAATGATGAAGTATAGGACACGTGATATATAGTGGTGGAGGAGTGAATAGTGAAGTATAGGGCACGTGATATATAGTGGTGGAGGAGTGTAATGGTGAAGTATAGGGTACGTGATATATAGTGGTAAAGGAGTGAATGGTGAAATATAGGGCACGTGATATATAGTGTTAGAGGAGTGTAATGATGAAGTATAGGACACGTGATATATACTGTAGTGGTGGAGGAGTCAATAGTGAAGTATAGGGCACGTGATATATAGTGGTGGAGGAATGTAATGGTGAAGTACAGGACACGTGATATATAGTGGTTGAGAAGTGTAATGGTGAAGCATAGGACACGTGATATAAAGTGGTGGAGGAGTGAATAGTGAAGTATAGGGCACGTGATATATAGTGGTGGAGAAGCGAGATGGTGAAGTACAAGACACGTGATATATAGTGGTTGAGAATTGTAATGGTGAAGTATAGGGTACGTGATATTGTGGTAAAGGAGTGAATAGTGAAATATAGGGCACGTGATATATAGTGGTAGAGGAGTGTAATGATGAAGTATAGGACACGTGATATATAGGGGTAGAGGTGTGTAATGGTGAAGTATAGGACACGTGATATATTGTGATGGAGGAGTAAATGGGTGTTGTGTAGTGCTAGGGGAGTGTTATGATGAAGTATAGGACACGTGATATATAGTGGTAGTGATATATAGTGGTAGAGGAGTGTAATGGGGAAGTATAGGGTACGTGATATATAGTACACGTGATATATTGTGATGGAGGAGTAAATGGGTGTTGTGTAGTGCTAGCGGAGTGTTATGATGAAGTATAGGACACGTGATATATACTGTAGTGGTGGAGGAGTGAATAGTGAAGTATAGGGTACGTGATATATAGTACACGTGATATATTGTGATGGAGGAGTAAATGGGTGTTGTGTAGTGGTAGGGGAGTGTAATGGTGAAGTATAGGACACTTGATATATAGTGGAGGAGGAGTAAATAGTGAAGTATAGGACACTTGATATGTGGGAGGAGTAAATAGTGAAGTATAGGGTACGTGATATATAGTGGTGGAGGAATGTAATGTTGAAGTACAGGACACGTGATATATAGTGGTGGAGAAGTGTAATGGTGAAGTATAGAGTACGATATATATTGTGGTGTGTTATGATGAAGTATAGGACACGTGATATATACTGTAGTGGTGGAGGAGTGAATAGTGAAGGATAGGGCACGTGATATATAGTGGTGGAGGAATATATAGTGGTGGAGGAGGGTAAGGGTGAAGTATAGGGCACGTAATATATAGTGGCAGAGGAGTGTAATGATGAAGTATAGACGTGTGTTGTGTAGTGGTAGAGGAGTGAATGGTGAAGTATAGGGCACGTGATATATACTGGTGGAGGAGTGTAATGGTGAAGTAAAGGGCACTTGATATATTGTGGTAGAGGAGTGTAATGATGAAGTATAGGACACGTGATATATACTGTAGTGGTGGAGGAGTGAATAGTGAAGGATAGGGCACGTGATATATAGTGGTGAAGGAATGTAATGGTGAGGTATAGGACACGTGATATATAGGGGTAGAGGAGTGTAATGGTGAAGAATAGGACACGTGATATATAGTGGTGGAGAAGTGTAATGGTGAAGTATAGAGTACGATATATATTGTGGTGTGTTATGATGAAGTATAGGACACGTGATATATAGAGGTGGAGATGGTTAAGTATAGAACACGTGATATATAGTGGTAGAGGAGTGTAATGATGAAGTATAGGACACGTGATATATAGAGGTGGAGGAGTGAAATGGTGAAGTATAGGTGAATGGTGAAATATAGGGCACGTGATATATAGTGGTGGAGGAATGTAATGGTGAAGTACATGACACGTGATATATAGTGGTTGAGAAGGGTAATGGTGAAGTATAGAGTACGATATATATTGTGGTGTGTTATGATGAAGTATAGGACACGTGATATATAGTGGGGGAGGAGTGAATAGTGAAGTATAGGGCACGTGATATATATTGGTAGAAGAGTGAAATGGTGAAGTATAGGACACGTGATATATACTGTAGTGGTGGAGGAGTGAATAGTGAAGTATAGGGTACGTGATATATAGTGGTGGAGGAGCGAGATGGAGAAGTACAGGACACGTGATATATAGTGGTTGAGAAGTGTAATGGTGAAGTATAGGACACTTGATATATAGTGGTGGAGGAGTAAATAGTGAAGTATAGGGTACGTGATATATAGTGGTGGAGGAGCGAGATGGTGAAGTACAGGACTCGTGATATATAGTGGTTGAGAAGTGTAATGGTGAAGTATAGAGTACGATATATATTGTGGTAAAGGAGTGAACAGTGAAATATAGGGCACGTGATATATAGTGGTAGAGGAGTGTAATGATGAAGTATAGGACACGTGATATATACTGTAGTGGTGGAGGAGTGAATAGTGAAGTATAGGGCACGTGATATATAGTGGTGAAGGAATGTAATGGTGAAGTATAGGACACGTGATATATAGGGGTAGAGGAGTGTAATGGTGAAGTATAGGACACGTGATATATTGTGGTGGAAGAGTAAATGGGTGTTGTGTAGTGCTAGGGGAGTGTAATGATGAACTATAGGAAATGTGATATATAGTGGTGGAGGAGTGTAATGGTGAAGTATAGGGCACGGGATATATATTGGTAGAAGAGGGAAGGGGTGGAGTATAGGACACGTGATATATAGTGGTAGAAGGGTGAAATGGTGAAGTATAGGGCATGTGAGATATAGAGGTGGAGGAGTGAAATGGGGAAGTATAGGACACGTGATATAATGTGGTGGAAGAGTAAATGGGAGTTGTGTAGTGCTAGGGGAGTGTAATGATGAACTATAGGAAATGTGATATATAGTGGTGGAGGACTGTAATGGTGAAGTATAGGGCACGTGATATATTGTGGTGGAAGAGTACATGGGGGTTGTGTAGTGCTAGGGGAGTGTAATGATGAACTATAGGACACGTGATATATAGTGGTAGAGGAGTGTAATGATGAAATATAGGACACGTGATATATTGTGGTGGAGGAGTGTAATGGTGAAGTATAGGGCACGTGATATATATTGGTAGAAGAGTGAAATGGTGAAGTATAGGACACGTGATATATAGAGGTGGAGGAGTGAAATGGTGAAGTATAGGGCACGTGATATATAGTGGTGGAGGAGTCTAATGGTGAAGTATAGGGCACGTGATATATAGGGGTGGAGGAGTGAAATTTTGAAGTATAGGGCACGTGATATATAGTGGTGGAGGAGTGTAATGGTGAAGTAAAGGGCACTTGATATATTGTGGTAGAGGAGTGTAATGGTGAAGTATAGGGCACGTGATATATTGTGGCAGAGGCGTGTAATGGTGAAATAATGACGTGTGATGGAGTGGTAAAGAAGTGTTATGGTTACGTTAGGAATGTGTGCCATGTACAGAAGTGAAAGTATAAGACGAGTGTTGTGGTTGTCGTGTGTACTGGTGAACTATTTTGATTTTGCGGCGTTGTAATTTAATAGGAGTTCATCGGTGAAATAGATGTATAGGGAATTGTGTTTAATAGTTCTGTAGTGGTAAGGGTGAAGTATAGGACACGTGTTTTGTAGTGGTAAAGGAAGTGTATGATGACTAGGAGTAAGGTAGGTACAGACATGGTGTACGTGTTTTGCAGTGGTATACACATGTATATACATAATTTAGAAAAGTGTAATGGTGAGGTATAGGACCTATTTTGTGTAATGGTAGATAGTGTATTTGGGGAAGTGTGCGTTTAGTAGTGTAGTGTAAGGATTAAGTATACACGTGCTGTATGCACATATTTGTGGACCGTTTTGAGACGTCCTTGGTTTTGATAACGCGGTAACGACCTAGGTTTTGATAACGCGGTACATGCATATAAGAACATCAAATCATTATTACCTATATCGGGATTAAATTTTAAGGCGTCATATATATCTGTAGAAGTATTTTATAGAATTCAACTGCAATGAATAGATTTAGTAACCTGGTTACGTCATACCATACGTGTGCCAGGATCCTTGTGAAAATGTTGATAAGATAAGAGATTTATGGCCATAGACTTTCAATAAATTATCAACCTTCAGCATGCAGACCATTATCACGAATTGAGGAGCTGACGTATTATTACATCAAATATTCAAAAGATAATTGGCTGGATGATATGGAACCATCTGGGTCAGAAGGCCATTTATGTAAATCACACACGTAGAGTATTGTAACAAATATAATTCTTATGAAAAAAGAAAGTTTTGTATCACCGATCTGAAATTAGGTACCAACAGCATACCACATCAAAGTACAAAGGTTTGTATGCCATCACTTATTATCCAAAGATCTCTTTCACTCGGAAAAGGATTAATAAACCCAACAATTTTCATTTGGGTGATGTCAAACATCTAAAAATGCATCTAAAAGCAGATTTTAATGAGCATTCATTATTAATCTTGTACCATAGGAAAATATCGGCGTTTAATTCAAATCAATTTACGATGTTCTCTTTGCGTTTCATTACCACGCGTTAACAGGAAATCCTGAATAATACATGACGTTATCTACACGATCATTTCAGTGTTGCTGCTATTCTACTGTCTTTATCGACGGATTGTGTTCGACATCTTTTTAACTAATGATCAGAAACTGAATAGATCGTATAGTTTCTCCTTTTCTATGTGTGCTTCTGAATTTTGTTTAGTAATTGTACGCGTAAAATAAATAATAGTTTGATGGTTTTATTGCATCAACTTGCATCGAATGTAGCCGTAGGTCATTTGTTATATGATTAATGCTTTACCGCCTTTTATTATCATAAGCTAATACAAGCTTTGTTTTGAAAAACAATACTTTTATCAGTTTATATATTAGATGAACGTAATACACTCGCATGTGATTGTACCTTTAACATATAAGCATTGAACTGTTTTTAGTTGGCATTCATAGGCAATATGAATGCAAACTGAAAGCAGTTCAATAATCTTATATTTACCACTTATTTGGAATCTGTTCATCTCGTAGAAAATTCAATTACACTTATCAGTATTCAGCATTTTGTTCAAATACTGTATGTATCGTGTAAGCTTGTTAGATGAATAGAACAGCCATCGCCCAGGGAGGCTCAGTGATATACCACGTAACAATTATGACGTCATAATAATGATGACGTCACCAATCGGTCCATGACATTCATAGCCTATATGAAAACCAACTGAATTTGGTAGGGTTATAAAGTGGCAATGTCATACGATGGTAAATATTTGGTACTCGATGCCGATTGCCAAAAATTAATAAAACTGCAGTGTGTGAATCGCACCCGTCTCCACGCATGCATGTAAAACCTTAAGATTTTTCATATCGCCCGGTGTTTCGTCCCTCTAGGATCCATTTGGTGTTGCAAGAGACCAAACAGGCGGAACTCTTAATGGATCTAAACTACTGTTGAAATAGCCGGGGTGGTACATAAATCCCATTAGTTTTATGCATTCCAATCAGTAAGATATAGCCAATGGTTAATATTTATGTCGGTCACACCGGTGACTGATTCGTGAGACAGGGACAATGTAATATCACGTTAAATGTGTAGAATGTAATTAAATGAACGATATCTCAACTCTGGTGGTCTCTAGGCCTAAATCAGGATTGATTTTTTGAGCGTGATAGCACAACGATATCTATTTGGCAGCCTCTTCGCGTGACAATGCAACAACAGACATCTAGAAGAGAAGCTAGTTGTCAAAGTACTAGGCGTACTCCCACATCTTACCAAGAGTTATTATATAATTTTCAACGTGGGTTGAACATTTCCCCACACAACACAATAATAGTACTGTTTTAGACACCCACAAAAAGTGATTGGAATTATTATACCAACGAAAGGTCGTTATATTGCTAAAGGTCTTCTGTGGTGCAGACACATGTATGAGCTTTTAGAGAATGGTAATAAGTGAAAGGTACTGTTTGGTCGAAGCGCTAGACGATTCAACTATATGCAGTGTTTTACCACAGCCAATGGAGGCTGACCTACTGTTACAACATTTAGGTCAGCAAACGTCTGCTAAAATATGGAATTTTAGAGATTTTTTAAATTAAAACAGAGCTTCTTTAATTGGCGAGCGAAGAAATGTTAAATGATTATTAAAGTAGGTTTATTACCGACTTTTCGAATAATTTGGTATGGTGTTAAGGAACCAACTCTCCAAAGAAGATATTACTATTACTATCGTACACATATTTTAATGTTTCTTAAAAAGGAGAAGTTATTTTGTCAACTTCATCAAAAGGTATAAATTACAAAAACCCTAAAACAAACAAATAAACTGACTTAATCAAAATATGAATATAAACATACACTTATATTTAATTTATGAAATAGATTAAAAGAGCAGTCCTTATCATATCTGCTGATTATTGTTTTTGTTTGTTCCGATTTCTTGGATTGGATCCCAAACTTTTATACACAGAACAAAAGTGGTTCGTTTGCGTTCTAAAACTTATAGTTCAATGCAAAATAGCCGTGTCTTCCTTTCTGTTTGCTTCATAATCCTAACTACTGCGTTATGGGGTCCTGTAATGAAATAACAAAGAGTTAATTAACTTTATTTATTTTATAACAATTTCTTACACATGTCCACTCACATTAATCACTCTTGTTGGCCCGGATGTTATCGTGTAAGGCCTTAATGTGGGAGGAAACTAGAGTACCCGGGGAAAACTCATGCGGTTGGGTAGATGACCAAAACATTTTTACCTTTGATCGGGGAATCGAACTACGGCCGCCTTGGTGGTAGGCGAGTGCGTTACCCATTGCCTCACCTTTCCACCAGGAGGGACCAGTCCAGGGACACTAAACCCTCACAACTATGCATACTGACTGTAACTGTTAAACAAACACCGACTAAATATTTTGATTGAAACAAATAATTCGACACAATAAATGGTTTTTGGCAACAATATTAATATCCTTTAATTTTGGTTGACAATACACCGTATATTCTAGTACGACTATAGATTGTTAATGGTATTACAAACATACATTAGGTCGATAACAATGAGTCTGAAGTGTGTGAACGATATAGTTCTGATAAACAATTCCTTTAATATTAGTCTACTTAACACTCTTGTCTGTCACAGGGAATGCCATCTACATGTACGACCATAGGATTTAATTAGTAATTCTATACCATCAAATAGAATGCGTTATAATTAATGAATCGCCCAGTGTTTTTAAACAATCGACCCTGTTGCAACAGGATGGTGTACATAACATAATTCTTTGCTGGATATTCATGATCAAAGTAAATATTCCGAACGACCTTGCTCACGTCAGAATATCAGCAGGACAAGCATCACAAAGCCAACTTTATCGCTTCAGAAACTTGTCATAAATCAGTAAGGTAACTATGCCAATCATTCGGGTCTTCAGATCATCGGCAGATCACATGGGTTTATATGCTAAGTCCTCCTGTACAAAGCGCCGATGTGAATCTGCAATAAATGATGACATGAAAGAGTACGTAATGCCCGAGTTAATCATACACACACTTTACTTATTAATAGTTTGGAATTAACCAGTACTCCGCTTAGTTTGGAAATATATTATGAAGGAGTTGTATGTACTTCAATTTGTGCTTCAATAGTAGGTTAGACCAATTCGGATTTCAACCCTTCTCCCCTATAGCATCACCGCGTTGTCGGAGAAGGACGAAACAGCTGTATGTTGCTGTGTAATTGATTTCCAGTATATTGTATCTATTATCAAATGTTAAAGATACAATCGCCTGTGTTTGTCCGACGTTCATTATTCATACTACATGAATCTGTCTCTGTAAAATATCATGTTTACCTGTAAAAAAAACCACCGGAATGCATAAAAGATCGCTGATCTATTTTTTATAACTTTGCAAAATTGTAGAACGTAAAATGACAATACCATATCATAAAATGGCACCATGGCCAGCACATGTACGCTTTGGTACAGTTTCGGAGCTCATCAAGTGTTTGTAAATTATTTATATTACGTCAATTTTCCGATATTACTGTCCTTCCAGGTATAACCCTCGTAGGAACATCTTCGAGAACAGTGACTAGCATACGGGGAGAGAACAGTGACTAGCATACGGGGGGAGAACAGTGACTAGCATACGGGGAGAGAACAGAGACTAACATACGGGGAGAGAACAGTGACTAGAATACGGGGAGAGAACAGTGACTAACATACGGGGAAAGAACAGACCTGCTGTATCCCACTGCATGGGGTTCGTAAAAGGCGACTAATTCTTCAGAATTGAGGTTTTTCTTTTGTCTTCTACTAAAGGGACATAGAAGAGACCAAAAGTGTTTGTAAATTATTTATATTACGTCAATTTTCCGATATTACTGTCCTTCCAGGTATAACCCTCGTAGGAACATCTTCGAGAACAGTGACTAGCATCCGGGGAGAGAACAGTGACTAGCATACGGGGAGTGAACAGAGACTAACATACGGGGAGAGAACAGTGACTAGAATACGGGGAGAGAACAGTGACTAACATACGGGGAGATAACAGTGACTAGCATACGGGGAGAAAACAGTGACTAGCATACGGGGAGAGAACAGTTACTAGCATACGGGGAGAGAACAGTGACTAGCATACGGGGGGAGAACAGTGACTAGCATACGGGGAGAGAACAGAGACTAACATACGGGGAGAGAACAGTGACTAACATACGGGGAGGGAACAGTGACTAGCATACGGGGAGAGAACAGTTACTAACATACGGGGAGAGAACAGTGACTAGCATCCGGGGAGAGAACAGTGACTAGCATACGGGGAGTGAACAGAGACTAACATACGGGGAGAGAACAGTGACTAGAATACGGGGAGAGAACAGTGACTAACATACGGGGAGGGAACAGTGACTAGCATACGGGGAGAGAACAGTGCCTAGCATACGGGGAGAGAACAGTGACTAACATACGCGGAGAGAACAGTGACTAGCATACGGGGAGAGTACAGAGACTAACATACGGGGAGAGAACAGTGACTAACATACGCGGAGAGAACAGTGACTAGCATACGGGGAGAGCACAGTGACTAACATACGGGGAGAGAACAGTGATTAGCATACGGGGAGAGAACAGTGACTAGCATACGGGGAGGGAACAGTGACTAGCATACGGGGAGAGAACAGAGACTAACATACGGGGAGAGAACAGTGACTAGAATACGGGGAGAGAACAGTGACTAACATACGGGGAGAACAGTGACTAGCATACGGGGAGAGAACAGTGCCTAGCATACGGGGAGAGAACAGTGACTAACATACGCGGAGAGAACAGTGACTAGCATACGGGGAGAGTACAGAGACTAACATACGGGGAGAGAACAGTGACTAACATACGGGGAAAGAACAGACCTGCTGTATCCCACTGCATGGGTTTCGTAAAAGGCGACTAAATACGGGGAGAGAACAGTGACTAACATACGGGGAAAGAACAGACCTGCTGTATCCCACTGCATGGGTTTCGTAAAAGGCGACTAAATACGGGGAGAGAACAGTGACTAACATACGGGGAAAGAACAGACCTGCTGTATCCCACTGCATGGGTTTCGTAAAAGGCGACTAATTCTGCAGAATTGAGGTTTTTCTTTTGTCTTCTACTAAAGGGACATAGAAGAGACCAAAAGTGTTTGTAAATTATTTATATTACGTCAATTTTCCGATATTACTGTCCTTCCAGGTATACCCCTCGTAGGAACATCTTCGAGAACAGTGACTAGCATCCGGGGAGAGAACAGTGACTAGCATACGGGGAGTGAACAGAGACTAACATACGGGGAGAGAACAGTGACTAACATACGCGGAGAGAACAGTGACTAGCATACGGGGAGAGAACAGTGACTAACATACGGGGAAAGAACAGACCTGCTGTATCCCACTGCATGGGTTTCGTAAAAGGCGACTAATTCTGCAGAATTGAGGTTTTTCTTTTGTCTTCTACTAAAGGGACATAGAAGAGACCAAAATTGATATTCTGTCCTATTGCAACACTTTTTTCGTCTTCTTACTGCCCTGTCTACTTTCTCGTCTCGGCGGTGTCTCCCTAGGCACCTGACCTCATATTACCCTGGCTGTTGTGTCTCCCTAGGCACATGACCTCATATTACCCAGGCTGTTGTGTCACCCTAGGCACCTGATCTCATATTATAATATACCCTGGCTGTTGTGTCTCCCTAGGCACCTCACCTCATATTACCCTAGCTGTTGTGTCTCCCGAGGCACATTACCTCATAATGCCCTGGCTGTTGTGTCTCCCTAGGGACCTGACCTCATATTACAATGTACCGTGGCTGTTGTGTCTCCCTAGGCACCTGACCTCATATTACCCTAGCTGTTGTGTCTCCCGAGGCACATCACATCATAATGCCCTGGCTGTTGTGTCTCCCTAGGGACCTGACCTCATATTACAATGTACCGTGGCTGTTGTGTCTCCCTAGGCACCTTATCTCATATTACAATGTACCCTGGCTGTTGTGTCTCCCTAGGCACTTTACCTCATATTACCCTGGCTGTTATGTCTCCTGTTGTGTCTCCCTAGGCACCTGACCTCATATTACCCTGGGTGTTGTGTCTCCCTAGGAACTTTATCTCATATTACCCTGGCTGTTGTGTCTCCCTAGGCACATCATATCATAATGCCCTGGCTGTTGTTTCTCCCTAGGCACCTGACCTCATATTACCCTGGCTGTTGTGTCTACCTAAGCACATGACCTCATATTACACTGGCAGTTGTGTCTCCCTAGGCACCTTATCTCATATTACCCTGGCTGTTGTGTCTCCCTAGGCACCTGGCCTCATATTACCCTGGCTGTTGTGTCTCCCTAGGAACCTGACCTCATATTACCTTGTCTGTTGTGTCTCCCTAGGCACCTGACCTCATATTGCCCTAGCTGTTCGGTGTCCCGAGGCACATGACCTCATTTTACCATGGCTGTTGTGTCTCCCTAGGCACCTTATCTCATATTACCCTGGCTGTTTTGTCTCCCTAGGCACCTGACCTCATATTACCCTGGCTGTTATGTCTCCCTAGGCACCTGACCTCATATTACCCTGGCTGTTATGTCTCCCTAGGCACCTGACCTCATATTACCCTGGCTGTTATGTCTCCCTAGGCACATGACCTCATATTACCCCGGCTGTTGTGTCTCCTTCGGCATATGACCTCATATTACAATGCATCTTGGCGGTTATGTCTCCCTAGGCACCTGACTTCAAATTACCCTGGCTGTTGTGTCTCCATAGGCACATGACCACATATTACCTTGTCTGTTGAGTCACCCTAGGCACCTGACCTCATATTACCCTAGCTGTTCTGTGTCCCGAGGCACATGACCTCATTTTACCCTGGCTGTTGTGTCTCCCTAGGCACCTGACCTCATATTACCCTAGCTGGTGTGTCTCCCTAGGCACCTAACCTCATATTACCCTGGCTGTTATGTCTTCATAGGCACCTGATCTCATATTACCCTGGCTGTTGTGTCTCCCTAGGCACATGACCTCATATTACCCTGGCTGTTGTGTTTCCCTAGGCACATGACCTCATATTACCCTGACTGTTGTGTCTCCCTAGGCACCTGACCTCATATTACCTTAGCTGTTCTGTCTCCCGAGGCACATACCTCATTTTACCCTGGCTGTTGTGTCTCCCTTGGCACCTGACCTCATATTACCCTAGCTGGTGTGTCTCCCTAGGCACCTAACCTCATATTACCCTGGCTGTTATGTCTCCCTATACACCTGACCTCATATTACCCTGTCTGTTATGTCTCCCTATGCCACCTGATCTCATATTACCCTAGCTGTTGTGTCTCCCGAGGCAACTGACCTCATATTACCCTGGCTGTTGGGTCTCCCTAGGCACCTGACCTCATATTACCCTGTCTGTTATGTCTCCCTAGGCCACCTGATCTCATATTACCCTGGCTGTTCTGTCTCCCTAGGCACATGACCTCATATTACCCTGGCTGTTGGGTCTCCCTAGGCACATGACCTCATATTACCCTGGCTGTTGTGTCTCCCTAGGCACCTGACCTCATATCACCCTGGGTGTTGTGTCTCCCTAGGAACTTTATCTCATATTACCCTGGCTGTTGTGTCTCCCTAGGCACCTGACCTCATATTACCCTGGCTGTTGTGTCTCCCTAGGCACAGGACCTCATATTACCCTGGCTGTTGTGTCTCCATAGGCACATGATATCATATTACCTTGGCTGTTATGTCTCCCTAGGCACCTGACCTCATATTATCCTGGCTGTTGTACCTCCCTAGGCACATGACCTCATATTACCCTGGCTGTTGTGTCTCTCTAGGCACATGACCTCATATTGCCCTGGCTGTTGTGTCTCCCTAGGAACCTGACCTCATATTATCCTGGCTGTTGTACCTCCCTAGGCACATGACCTCATATTACCCCGGCTGTTGTGTCTCCCTAGGCACCTGACCTCATATTATCCTGGCTGTTGTATCTCCCTAGGCACATAACCTCATATTACCCTGGATGTTGTGTCTCCCTAAGCACCTAACCTCATATTACAATGCACCCTGGCTGTTGTGTCTCCCTAGGCACATGACCTCATATTACAATGTACCCTGGCTGTTCTCCCTAGGCACATGACCTCATATTACCCTGGATGTTGTGGCTCCCTAAGCACCTAACCTCATATTACAATGCACCCTGGCTGTTGTGTCTCCCTAGGCACAGGACCTCATATTCCCCTGGCTGTTGTGTCTCCCTAGGCACAGGACCTCATATTCCCCTGGCTGTTGTGTCTCCCTAGGCACCTGGCCTCATATTACCCTGGCTGTTGTGTCTCCATAGGCACATGATATCATATTACCTTGGCTGTTATGTCTCCCTAGGCACCTGACCTCATATTACCCGGGCTGTTGTGTCTCCCTAGGCACAGGACCTCATATTCCCCTGGCTGTTGTGTCTCCCTAGGCACAGGACCTCATATTCCCCTGGCTGTTGTGTCTCCATAGGCACATGATATCATATTACCTTGGCTGTTATGTCTCCCTAGGCACCTGACTTCAAATTACCCTGGTTGTTGTGTCTCCCTAGGCACATGACCTTTTATTACCCCGGCTGTTGTGTCTCCCTAGGCACATGACCTCATATTACAATGTACCCTGGCTGTTCTCCCTAGGCACATGACCTCATATTACCCTCGCTGTTGTGTCTCCCTAGGCACATGACCTCATATTACAATGTACCCTGGCTGTTATGTCTCCCTAGGCACCTGACTTCAAATTACCCTGGCTGTTGTGTCTCCCTAGGAACCTGACCTCATATTACCTTGTCTGTTGTGTCTCCCTAGGCACCTGACCTCATATCACCCTGGGTGTTGTGTCTCCCTAGGAACTTTATCTCATATTACCCTGGCTGTTGTGTCTCCTTAGGCACAGGACCTCATATTACCCTGGCTGTTGTGTCTCCCATATTACCCTGGCTGTTGTGTCTCCCTAGTCACCTGACCTCATATTACCCTGGCTGTTGTGTCTCCCTGGGCACCTGACCTCATATTACCCTGGCTGTTGTGTCTCCCTGGGCACCTGACCTCATATTACCCTGGCTGTTGTGTCTCCCTGGGCACCTGACCTCATATTACCCTGGCTGTTGTGTCTCTCTAGGCACATGACCTCATATTGCCCTGGCTGTTGTGTCTCCCTAGGAACCTGACCTCATATTATCCTGGCTGTTGTATCTCCCTAGGCACATGACCTCATATTACCCTGGATGTTGTGTCTCCCTAAGCACCTAACCTCATATTACAATGCACCCTGGCTGTTGTGTCTCCCTAGGCACATGACATCATATTACCCTGGCTGTTATGTCTCCCTAGGCACATGACCTCATATTACCCTGGATGTTGTGTCTCCCTAAGCACCTAACCTCATATTTCAATGTACCCTGGCTGTTGTGTCTCCCTAGGCACCTGACCTCATATTACGATGTACCCTAGCTGTTGTCTCCCTAAGCACATGACCATATATTACCCTGGCTGTTGTGTCTCCCTAGTCACATGACATCATATTACCCTGGCTGTTATGTCTCCCTAGACACGTGACCTCATATTACCCTGGCTGTTTGCTCCCGAGGCACTTGACCTCATATTACAATGTACCCTGGCTGTTATGTCTCCCTAGGC